>NW_022196894.1:75978587-76037913 GCF_008632895.1 Mastomys coucha
AGTTCTTTAAGGGATTTTTGTGTTTCCTCTTGAAGGGCTTCTAGCTGTTTCCCTGTGTTCTCCTGTATCTCTTTGAGGGTGCTATTTATATCTTTCTTAAAATCCTGTATCATTACCATGATAAGTGATTTTAGATCTGAATCTTGCTTTTCCAGTGTAATGGTGTGTCCAGGACTTGCTATGGTGGGAGAATTGGGTTCTGATGATGCCAAGTGACCTTGGTTTGTGTTGTTTATTTTCTTATGCTTGCCCCCTGCCATCTGGTTTTCTCTAGTGCTCCCTGCCCTTGCTAAATCTGACTGGAGCTGTCCTTCTTGTGATCCTGGTTGTATCAGAACTCCTCAGAGTCAAGCTGTCTCTGTGATCCTGTGATTCTGGGATCTTGTGATCCTGGGCTCGTTCGAGCACATGGGAGTGGGGCTTACTCTGTGTGTTGTGGGACTGGCTGAGGAGCTTTCGCCCAAGGTCTGCTCAGGACACCAGCCCAGACAGACTGGAAGGGCTATTCCATATTTTTCTATGAGTTTTAGAGAAATAAGCTATGAAAGAAATGGATCACATGCAGAGTTTTCTTTCCCAGTTTTTACTTTGTATTGTGTTGTGTTTTGAGAGCCTTGTTATAACCCTGGGTGGTCTTGAGCTGCAACTCTTCTGCTTCAGGCCTCCAAGTCCTAGAATTACATGTACTAACATGCCATGTTCTCACATGTGAATTAAAAATAATAAGTAAACATACCTTTTCTCATAATCAATAGAAAGTTATTCATAGAAAATAAAAATCTATTAAAATATTTATATTCCTTAACAAATTGTCAAGATATAAACTATAAGAGACATGAAATTTACAAATATGTAGAAGTTAGAAATACACAATAAAGAAAGTGAATTTATTACAGTATACTGACAATAAAACAGTATGAAAAGGTAGTTAATTCTTGAAGTTAGGATTAAAGTGGAAATATTCTACAATGTACCTTACAGATCCAGTAGAATTCCTATCAAAATTTTGAATGGTATTTGTTTTTCAGAGTGGGAATAACAAAAGGACATGTATATAAATAATTATGGACAAGAGATATACACTTAAATTCATGACTGATTAGTAATTTGACAGGAGGACAAATATAATACAAAGGGCCATAATGATTTTTTGTTCAGTAAAAGATGTCAAATAGTAGGAGAATCTGTGCCCTAATGAGATGAGAGTGCTGTCAAATTGTATGCAAACCACACAGTTTGTAACTGACTTCACCAAAAGGGATATTACATTTCCATGTGAATAACAAATTAAATTTGAAACTGGCTTGGCTGTGCATGCTTTCAATGCTTGTGAACCTGAGTTATTAGCATTGCCTCGAGCTGAATTTAAGTTTCCCATGCACAGAAAGCAGAAGGGTTTGTATAATACTATGTTGGAGAGCCAGAACCTTTCAGAAAAATGTTCAGAACCGGTAGATTTACAGCTGCTACTGGCCTGGTGTCCATCTGCAGCCTTTGTCTAAGAACACACTCCATCCAACATTAAGTAAAGTTGTTGTTCAGTAACTGGACATTACAGGGACTAGTCCTGAACTGGAAAGCTAGTAATATTATGAAAGACTCACCATGCTTTCCTTTGCTCCTTTAAGGCTTTTGGACTGCCACAGTCCTGACCTTTGCCTATTATGTATAATAGCTTTCAAGAGGGCATTTGTAGTGTGTGTATGTGTGTGTTTGTGTGTGTGTGTGTGCGTGCATGTGTGCATGCTTTCATTCATGAGTGCATGTGTATGTGCATGCATACATGAATGTGTATGTATGTGTGTTCATGTATGTGTGTGTATGTGTGTTCGGTGTGTGTGTATGTATGCATGTTTGGTGTGTGTGTGTGTGTGTGTGTGTGTGGGTGGGTGGGTGCACCTATGTGGTCACTTAAACAGAAACCAGAGTTTGATATGAGGATATCTTACTCAATTGATTCCTTACTTAATATTTTTGATAAGGGATCTCTGTCTCTTACTGAACCTGAAATGTACCATTTTGGCAAGATTGACTCTCCAGCAAGTCTGCTGTCCCCTGATCTCCACCTGTTGAGCACTTCATTTATAAATATGTGCCACAGTGCCAGAACATTGGAAGAGTTAGTTGGGCTTCAAACTCAGGTTCTCATACTGAAATGGTAGGGGCTTTATCCACTAAGCCATCTACCCAGCCTTACATTGTTTCCATTGCAATACAAAACTAAATCCTTAATATTTCTATTTTCATTGTTTTTCCTTTACCCTCATGGTGACAGTAACAACTTAAGCTTACTACCACAGAGACTGCTTTTATTCAGCTTTTGTTATTGATAGTGATACTGTATTGGAATCTTGATTCAAGCAAGGGATTATAAAAATAGTGATGTAAAGAATAAATCTACAAGTTAATTATATTAAGATATCGATAATTTTGTTTAGGTATGCTATCATTACAATGACACCCTTTTACATAGTTCCTGTTTACAGAGATAAACAGTGGTATGCACAGATAACAGAAAATGTTTCCTAATGTTTGTCATTGAGCTGTACTTTGTAATGATTTATAAGAAGAGACATAACAGTTTCCTCTCTCCTATTAGCCTCAATGGAAGACACAATGGAACCGGGTCATCTGCAAGTAAGGAAAGGAGACTTTCACCAGACACAACATGGTCTGGTAACTTGACTCTGCACTTAAATAATCTAAGTGACATTGTCAAGAAGATAGGCTATGGAGGTATTCAAGAGAAGCATCAGTAAGACATGAAATTGGTATATGAAAATATGCTGTTAAATATCATCTTATAGATACACTTTCAGAAATATATTACCTATGACTCCTAGAACTAATTTATGTAAAATTATTTTTAATATTTTTGTGCTTGCTACTGATACTCACCTAAGATTTGTTGTATATTCATTAGACTAAATCACTCCTCATGTCTTTAAAAATTAAAGTACATTCTTTATCTACATAAGATGAGTCCTTTTCATAGCTCACTATTGTGCAGAACCTATTTTTATATTTTTTTCTATAAATTAAAATAGTTATATAGGTATGTTTGAATACATTTAACAATTGTTATTGCAATAAAACAAATATGCTTTATTTCTTATTGGAGTTTGTCCAGTGCTACTGGATACATATTCAATAGCAACAATATATATTAAGCTTACTTAATTATAGCAAGAAAATGATTGTGGTTTTAGTTTAACAAAATTCTACAGTATTAAACATATTAAGAGATATAATTTTTATTATAATAAAATTCAATCTCTTTTTTAATCACCAAATATCTAACAAAGGATTTTTTAAAATCATGTGCCATCACTTTGTGTAATTGCTTTTGGTCTATTGCCCTGTTACTGCAATTGGAACCTGACATTTTCCATGACAAGCCTTATTAATTTATAGGAATTTTAGTCCTTTGCCTAGCATCTGTTCTAAACGCATTGCAGTAGAAGGGCCAAAGGGTTGGAAGAAAGTATAGAAGGGAATAGTTTAATGCACTTAAGAAGAGAAAGTGATACTGCAGAACCAGAGGAAATCTCATGAATTTGAATAATAGATGGCAGAATTCTAGAGTTCTTTAGAAAACTACTGTCCCTTTAATAGGACTTGACACCTAGGAAGGGACCTTCACAGATGTCTGGCATTACCTTACCTTCAACAGAACCTCAAATGAAGCACTTTAGACATAAAAAGAAATACATTAAAATCTCTCAGCAAGAAGTCATTCATTAAACTCTCCCAGTGGGCCACTTATCCTTTGGGAAATTACATTCAGTTTAGTTTCTGATAATACAGAAATGGTGTGATCTTCCAGGAATGTGGCTGATGAGTGCCTGGCAGTTTTGTTCGGTTGATGCTTGTGTGTGTGTCTGTGTGTGTGAGAGTGTGTGTGTGTGTGTGTGTGTGTGTGTGTGTGTGTATGTGTGTGTGTGCGTGTGTGCAATACCACCCTAGTATTCTCCACTTCATTCACATGCTTGTGTCTCTTTAAGAGGTCTAAGAGCAGTTCTCAGAGAGAGTGGATCTTCTCTCTCCTTTTAGGAGCAGATTATCACTTGTCTGTATAAGACAAGCCCACAAGCTTCTGGTCATTCTCCTGTCTTGACCTCACTTTCACCTACTAAGCCATCTCTCCAAGCTCTTTCACACATGCTTTGAAAGAAAATGCATTTAGGATGGCTCTCACAAGAAGTGTCTCTGCGGACTATTTTGCTTCAGCAGAGTGAAAAAGATCAGAGAGAAAAATGATATCTGTGTACTAATCAGTACCCTAGCCCAGCTTAGTTTCTGTTTTAAGAGATTAAATCTATGGATGATAATATGTAATACAAGTATTTACTTAATGCCTGTCAACCTTAGTCTCCTTATTTGGAAAACAGTAAGACTACCCCCGTTAGAAGGTTATTTTAGTGGCTACATTAATTTTGTTCCATGTCAGGAAAATAACAGAAGTGCTTATCAAGTATTTGGCTTTTGTTTTTATCCCTGATACACTTTCACCCCTGCAGGGGTTGGCTGGAAGGGCAGACTCCATGTTTTCTATGGCTTTGTGTGTGACTAGAGCAGTTCTTGAACACCAAAACAGAATGAGATGCTTTGTGCTTCAAGTAGAGGATATGGTGGCTCTACATGGATTAAAAAGCAGCTTGAGAAAGTCACTGTCCACAAGGCTGAACCCTGGGAACTAGCAGCCCATCCTTAGGTTGGAGATGAAATCTGTCAGAGTGGCATAGCGTAAGAGCCTTAATGGATTGGCCATAGTAACAGGTGTTGGCCAGTCTCTCTGAAAAGAATCTGTTCCTCAAATTAGCTAAAGAGAACACCAAGTCCAATTCTGAAAAGACACATGGTGTTGCTCCCAGACTTCAGCTTGGCAAAGGCTTGTCTATTGCTTGAGTTACAGAAATAAAACTTGCTTCAGGGAGAATGTTGTTTATCTCTCTTGTTTTCATGTTATGATTATTCTGTTTTAATTGACACATACTATTTGAATATATTTATGAAATATAGAGTATAATAAATAGGTGCATGCCTATGATGTTCTCTATGTGCATGTGTATGGTGTGTGTGTGTGTGTGTGTGTGTGTGAGAAAGTGGGCATGTATATCCATGACACATGAGTGGAGGTTACAGGACACTCTGGTGGTAGGGAGGATTAGTTAGTTTATACTGTTGTTCTTCCTATGGGGTTGCAATTCCCTCAACTCCTTCAGTCTTTATTTTCCACTATTTTTGATTCAGGGTCTCTCTTTTATTTTTGTCTCCATGAACCCCAGCATACTAAGTCCATAAGCTTCCAGGGGATTTCCTTTCTCTTCTTCTCATCTTGACATAGCATAGAAATTATGGATGTGCACCACCACATGTAGTTTTATGTATGTTTGAGGATTTGAACCTAAGATCTTGCACTTGTTCAGCAAATACTTTACCCACCAATCTATCTCTCCATCCCTGCCTAAAATATTTTATATGCTTAATATATCTTCCAAGTATGAAGACAGGTTGAGGGTGTATATTTTTATTGGTCATTTTATTTATTTACATTTCAAATGTTGTCCCCTCTTCTGGTTTCCCCTTGTCCTCCATACCACCCCCGTCCCCTTTGCCTCTAAGAGGGGACTCCCCCACCTACCAAACCACTCCTGCCTCATTGTTCTCACATCGCCCTATACTGGGGCATCAAACTTCTACAGGACCAAGGGACTCTCCTCCCACTGATTCCAGATAAGGCAATCCTCTGCTACAGATGTAGCTGGAGCCATAGACCAGAGTGTATAATCTTTATTATACACTCTGGTGTCGGTGGTTTAGACCCTGGAAGCTCTGGGGGTAGAGGGAATTAGTTAGTTTATACTGTTATTCTTCCTATGGGGTTGCAATTCTCTCAACTCCTTCAGTCTTAGTCAGATGCTGGCAGATTCTCTTAGAGGGCAGCTATACTAGGCTCCTGTTTGGGAGCACTTCTTGGCATCAGCAATACTGTCTGCAGATGGGATGGATCGCAAGGTGGGATGGTCTCTGGATGGCCTTTCCTTCAGTCTCTGCTCCATTTTGTTTTCCCTGAATTTCCATATGTGTCCTTATGGGTCTGGGTTATCTCACTCAGGATATCCATTCACTTGCCTGCAATTTTCATGAAGTCATCATTGTTAATAGCTGAGTATACTCCATTGTGTAAATGGACCACATTTTTTTGTATCCATTCTTCTGTTGAGGGAGATCTAGGTTGTTTCCAGCTTCTGGCTATTATAAATAAGGCTGCTATGAACATAGTGGAGCAAGTGTCCTTGTTATATGCTGAAGCATCTTTTGGGTATATGCCCAGTAGTGCTATAGCTGAGTCTTCAGGTAGAACTATTTCCAATTTTTTAAGGAAGTGTCAGACTGATTTCCAGAGTGGTTGTACCAGCTTGCAATCCCATCAGCAATGGAGCAGTGTTTCTACACATCCTTACCGGCATCTGCTGTCACCTGAGTTTTTGATTTTAGCTATTTTGATTGGTGTGAGTTGAAGTCTTATAAATTGAAAATAGATTATTTTTTTATTTTCATTCGTTGTCTACATCCCATATTCCATTCCCCACCTTCCCCAACATCCCACATCTCCTTCCCACCCCACCCCATCCCCATATGGATGCTCCACCCCTCACCCCACCTGACCTACAAACTTTCTGGGGCCTCCAGTCTCCCAAGGGTTCAATGCATCATCTCTGAATGAACACAGACCCAGAAGTCCTCTACTGTATGTGTGTTGGGGGCCATATCAGCCAGTGTACACTGCCCGCTTGGTGATCCAGTGTTTGAGAGATCCCAGGGATCCAGATAAATTGAGACTGCTGGTCCTTCTACAGGATCTCCCTTCTCCTCAGCTTCTTTTAACCTTTCCTAATTCAACAACAGGGGCCAGCTGCTTCTGTCCATTGGTTGGGTGCAAATATCCACATCTGACCCGTTCAGCTGCTTGTTGGGTCTTCTAGAGGGCAGTCACGATAGATCTCTTTTTGTGAGCTCTCCATAGCCTCAGTAATAGTGTCAGGCCTTAGGACCTCCCCCTGAGCTGGACCCCACTTTGGGGCTGTCGCTGGACCCTCCCTTCCTCAGGCTCCTCTTCATTTCCATCCCTGCAATTCCTTCAGACAGGAACAGTTATGGGTCAGAGATGTGACTGGGATGAGAACCTCATACCTCACCTGATGTCCTGTCTTTCTGCTGAAGGTGGACTCTATAAGTTCCCTCTCCGTACTGTTGGGCATCTCATCCAAGGTCCCTCCCTTTGAGTCCCAGGAGTCTGTGACCTCCCAGGTCTGTAGTGCATTCTGGGGGGTCCCCCCAACCTACTATTTCTTGAGGTTGTCTGTTTACACCCTCTCTGCTGGCCCTCAGGGCTACAGTCCCTCTCCCTCAACCAACACCAGATCAGGTTCCCCTCTCCCCACCCCATCCACCTTCCCTCCCAGGTCTCTCCCCCCTCCTCACCTGTGATTGCTTTCCTCTCTCACACAAGTTGGACTGAGGCATCTTCACTTGTGCACTTCAGCTTGTTGAGCTTTTTGAGGTCTGTGAACTGTATCCTGGGTACTCTGTACATTATTTTGTTTTTATTTTTTTGTTTTGTTTTGTTTGTTTTTGTTTGTTTGTTTTGGCTAAAATCCACTTATTACTGAGTACATACCATGCATGTCCTTCTGGGTCTGAGATATCTCACTCAGGATGATATTTTCTAGTTCCATCTATTTGCTGGCAAAACTCAGGATGTCCTTGTTCTTAATAGCTGAGTAGTATTTCATTGTGTAAATGAACCACAGTTTCTGTATCCACTCTTCTGTCATGGGACATCTAGGTTGTTTCCAGCTTCTGGCTATCACAAACAAGGCTGCCATGAACATAGTGGAACACTTGTCCCTGTGGTATGGTGGGGCATCTTTTGGGTACATTTGCAAGAGTGGTATAGCAGTGTCTTCAGGTAGATTTATTTCCAGTTTCCTGAGGAACCTCCAGATTGATTTCCAGAGTGATTGTACCAGTTTGCAATCCCACCAGCAATGGAGGAGTGTTTCTCTTTCTCCACATGTGTTGTCATCCGAGGTTTTGATCTTAGTCATTCTGATTGGTGTGAGGTGGAATCTCAGGGTCGTTTTAATTTGTATTTCTCTGATGACTAAGGACTTTGAACATTTCTTTAGGTGTTTCTCAGCCATTTACTATTCCATAGTTGTGAATTCTCAGTTTAGTTATATACCCCATTTTTTGATTGGGTAGTATGTATTTTGGATATTAGCCTTCTATAGAATGTGGTGTTAGTGAAGATTTTTTCCCCAATCTGTAGGTTGCAGATTTGTCTTATCAACTTTGTCCTTTGTTTGCCTTACAGAAGCTTTCCAGTTTCATGAGGTCCCATTTACCATTTGTTGGTCTTAGAGCATGAGCCATTAGAGTTCTGTTTAGGAAATTTCCCCCTATACCAATGAGTTCAAGGCTCTTTCCCACTTTCTCTTCTATTAGATTTAGTGTACCTGGTTTTCTTGGGGTAACTCTAACCAAACAAGTGAAAGACCTGTATGACAATAACTTGAAGTCTCTCAAGAAATAAATCGAAGAAAATGGAGAGATCTCCCATGCTCAAGGATTGGCAGAATTAACATAGTAAAAATGACCTTCTTACCAAAAGCAATCTATAGATTCAATGCAATCCCCATCAAAATCCCAACACAATTCTTTAAAGACATGGAAAGAGCAATTCTCAAATTCATCTGGAAAGGCAAAAAGTCAGAATAGTGAAAACAATTCTGGGTGAATCACCATCCCCGACCTCAAGATTTACTACAGAACATCAGTGATAAAAACTGCATTGTATTGGTACAGAGAAAGACATATTAATCAATGGAACAGAATTGAAGACCCAGAAATAAAACCACACACTTACTGTTACTTGGTCTTTGACAAAGATGCCAAAAATATACATAAGAAAAAAGAAAGCATCTTCAATAAATGGTGCTGGTCTAACTGCCTGTCTGTATGTAGAAGAATGAAAACAGAACCATATTTGTCACTTTGTACAAAGCTCAAGTTCAAGTGTATCTTCCACATTTTTAATAGGGTTATTTGGCTGTTTGGAGTTTAATTTCTTAGTTCTTTGAATATTTTGAATATTTTGATTTTTTTTGATACCCTCTATTGGATGTAGGGTTGGTGAAACTTTTTTCCAATCTGTATGTTGCCATTTTGTTCTGTTGACAGTGTCCTTTGCCTTAGAGAAGCTTTTCAATTTTATGAGGTCCCATTTGTCAATTGTTATAGAATCTGAGTCATTGGTATTGTATTGAGGAAAAACTCTCCCCCCATGCCAATGTGTTCGAGGCTCTTTCTCACTTCCTCTTTTATTAGATTCAGAGTATCTGGTTGTATGTGAAGGTCCTTGATCCATTTGGACTTGAGTTTTAAATAAGGAGATAAAAATGGATCAATTTGCATTCTTCAACATGCAGATTGCCAACTGAACCAGCACCATTTGTTGAAATGTTTTCCTTTTTTCCATTGGATGATTTAAGTGTCTGTGTCTGTACCAATATTGTGTGTGTGTGTGTGTGTGTGTGTGTGTGTGTGTTTAATCACTATTGCTTTGTAGTATAGCTTGAGGTCAGGGATGGTAATTCTCCTAGAAGTTCTTTTATTGTTGAGAATTGTTATTGCTAGCCTGTTTTTTTTCTTTATTTTTATTTTTTTGGTTTTATTTTTGTTTGTTTGTTATTCCAGATGAATTTGAGAATTTCTCTTTCTACATTTTACCATAATCAATTTACAAATTCAATGAAATTTCCATTAAAATTCTAACTCAAGTCATGGAGGTTGTATTTTTATATGCTGTATTTGTAGTATTTATTTTGTTAAATATCTGTCTGAGCTAGCTCACACTGCTTCGAAGAGCATTTTAGACTAGGTGATTTAACCCACAGATAGTTATTCTCCAGCAGTTTTGGAAATAAGGATTCTGAGATCAGGGAGTCTGGGTGTATGATTTTTAGTGAGACTGCCCTTCTTAGCCTACAGATATCCACCATCTTTCTGTTTCCTCACCAAGTAGAAAAGAGAGAGAAAGGATGTACTATCGTATCTCTTCTTATATGAACAAGAATGTTACCACATGGGGCCCTTACCTCATGACTCAATTTTCTCGAGAACATTTACTTAATTTTCTCAAGAACTACCACCCTACTACTGGAGAATAGACATATGGGGGAAGGGAGGCACAGACATTAATTTGACACAATGTTTCAAAGTAATAAGATAAAACAAAATGTTTTATAGACAATGCCACAAATTATTTGAAATATTGCAATATAAATCTATTGCCTTAACTCTGTTTTGCATTGTGATTCATACCTCTTTTATTTAATATATCAATAAGTTGAATGTATCATATTGGCTTGGATAAAGAGTTGAGTTTGTACTCTGGAAAAATTACTTTTTCCAGTCATTTCCTACATAAAATATTAATATATAATATTTAACCTTCCATTGTCTCTGTTTTAAATTAATTTGGATGGTTTTCTTTAGTAGTGATGAACAGAATAGGACTTATACCCAACATCATTACTGGAGATGCTTCCTAGAAATTTCCCAGTATTATTATGTATTTTGTGGTAGCCATGGCAACAGGGGCTTTGCAGTGGGTTCTTCACCTCCAGCTTGGTCCTTTATTGACATCATTGTCACAGTACTTCTTTTCTTTCCTTTCTTTGCTATGTTCTATCTTTCAGTATTAAAGCACTTGAAGCAAAATTACTTTTTTTTCTTGTCAACACAGAGGAACAGTACTAATATACGGGTCTAGAAATATGTGGAAGGAAAGTTAGCTAACTGTCTACATACCATAAGTTTCCTGTTGAAGCTCATGCCTTGTCTATCCATAGGCTTTCAATCAGACTAAAATTACAGTTATAAAATATGCAATATATTCACACACACACAGAGCATACACACATAGTATGTTTCTTTATGAGCAGTAGTGATTTATGATTTGTCAGCATGCTTAGAATGACTCCTAGGTGCTCAGCCCTAAGGTATCTATATCACTTCACCACCATGGTACATTGTGGAAGAGTGTGGATGACTGGGATGACTGTAATAGAGGTTCAAATGGGAGATATGAAGTGCTACATGCTGGGCATGGCATGACTCTAGTATTGCAATCACTCTGCAGGTGTGGCTTTCTGTCTGCACAGATGCACACACAAAAATGATGTGAAAGGGAGAAGGACTGGCTAGGAAGGAGATCAGGAGCAGATCCAGGGGAAGGAGGGATGAGGGGTGGGCTGGGTCACAATACACTCTATAGGTGTATAAAATTTTTGAGAAATTAAGTAATATTAAAATGTTGTATGGGTATACTTTTATTATTACTCTTGATTATTTGCCTTCCTGATGCATGAAAAAAGATAACCCAACTTAGCCTCAGTGACTTTTTTTTTAATGTGAATGAAACTCGCTTTGGCCAAAGAAATGTAAGAAAATAGAATACATGACAGAGCTGAGTGCACATTACAGAGCCACTTTGCGGGTTGCTGGGGGTTATTTATTATTTGTTTATTTAGTTTATTTTTTTCTAAAAGAAGATAGCACTTTATATGCTGGTGTTTCTGCGGTGTCTAACGCACAGGGAGACACTAGTGAACTATGAGAAAAATGAAGCATTGTTTTAAGGGTCTGTTTGTCAGTGGTAGAACATCATTTGACCTAGCATCTAAGAGTCCCTGGCTTTGATCTCCAATACCACAAAAATATTTTAAGGCATTAATAGTTTGATGGCACCATGAGAAATCTGACTAATACATATCTAAGAAATTAAACAGAAATGAACATATGTTCCCACATAAAACCATACAATTAAATAAATTAAACATTGATTTTTTATCCAAATAGACTTCATTTAATATTAACAATATATTTTCATTTATTCACTTTACATATCAATTGCTGCCCTTTCCCACAATCCCCTCACCATCCTCTCTCCCCTTCTCCTCTGAGCAGGTGGGGTCCCCTGGGTATCCCCCAACCCTGGCACATCAAGTATTTTGGACTAGGAACATCTTCTCCCATAGAGGCCAGACAATGCAGGCCAGCTAGAAGAACATATTCCACAGACAGGTAACAGCTTTGAGGATAGCCTTGGCTCCAGTTGCTCGGGATCCACATGGAGATTGTGAAGCATATCTGCTACATATGTGTGCAGGGGTGGGGTAGGGGGCTAGGTGTGCAACCCATGTATGTTGTTTGGTAGATGGTTCAGACTCTGAGAGACCAAAGGGTCCAGGTAAGTTGACTCTGCTGGTCTTCCCATGGAGTTCCTGTCCCTTGAGGGGGTTCCCAATCCTTACCCCAACTGTTCCACAAGAGTCGCCAAGCTCCATTCACTGTTTCCTTGTGGATGTCTGAATCTGTCTGACTCAGCTGCTGGGTAGAGCATCTCAGAGGACAACCATGCTAGACTCCTGTCTGGAAGCACAGCAAAGTATCATTAATAGTGTCAGGGATTGGTGCTTGCCCATGGGATGGGTCTCTATTGGCCAGGTTATTGCTCAATCTCTTCTCTATCCCCAGTTCTTGCATTTTAAATTTAATATTACAGAATATATTAATACAACATATCTTGAGCACAGCCATATTCTACTTCTCCCCTCTAACCCCCTTCATACTTTCTTTTGGCTTGTTCCTCCTCTTGATGCCATATTAAATTCATGAGTGCAGCAGCTATATTGTGTTCAGAAGAAAGCATAGCATATCACTCCTCCAACTTCCAGCTCTCACATGCTTTCTGCCCCTCTTCAGCAGTGTTCCTGACCCAAATGGACAGGCATGATACAGATGTTCCACTTAGTTTGAACACTCACACACATCTTATTTTTATGTATGAGATCCAACATGATTTCCTTTTACTATACGTTTTGCTTTATCATTCTAAAGGGAACAAATACATGGATGCTTCAAGTTATATCCTCATGCATCACCATATACACACAGTGTTATAAAGAAGACCAGAAAGAAAATATATAAAATAATTGGTTTGATTATGTGTATAGAGGAGTCTCAATGTGAAGTACACCCATGGTTTATCTTCCCTATATGGTTTGTCTCTTACACAATTAAAACAAATGTATGAATTACTTAGCGATGTACCAGGAAATTCTCTTAAGATACTTGTTGATGTATGAAGAATCCCAAAATACTGATATATAATAACAGAATAATAACAATACCTCAGCCAACAGCACATCCTTATAGCCAAAAGGACAGGAGTTTTCTGTGCAGTATTAGATTAATGTCTCCTTTAAGATATAGATGGAATACCTCCAGCTTTCTTTAACTGTAGAAGTTGGGGGTTTCTAATCTGAGGGCTTCTCAACTGTAAAATAAGCTGATTGTATGTTATGTCATGTACCCCTCATCTTCCTAATAAGGTATCAATTTTCACCCATATACAATTTATCTTCTTACCCATGTTTATAAATATAACTAGCAACTTTCTTTGTCACTGACAATGATCTTTAAGTAAAATACAAACTCCATGCAATGATGAACATTCATCCCTGTGCAGGATAAAAAACACACCATTCTCTCATGTCCATCTTTGTGTGTATACATCTGTATAATTCTTTAATCCTTCATGGTGAGGTTAATCATTGCTGTATAATGGAGGTGAGCATGCACCTCCCCAGCTGATCACCCTGTTTTTATATTTGATCTCTTCTGTCACTGTCAGCTTGTGGTCATCTTTGCTTTACTGTTAAATACTCGCAGCTGTATTTTATAATGTTTACAGTAAAGGATGGAGGGAACTTGGAAGGCACTAGCACCTGTAGTTAGACTTCTATGATACTTCCTCTTAAAGGACTTTGTCTCTCTTAAAGAATGAAGAGGCATCACCTTTTCAAAACTTGGCTAATACTTTAATTAATAATTGGCCAGTTATTCACAGATCTTGCCTCTGGTAGGTTAGGAAGGAAGTGCTACTATTTTTTTTTTTTAGATATTTTCTTTATTTACATTTCAAATGATAGCCCCCCATATGTCATCCCTCCTCCCCCTGTTCACCAACTCACCCACTCCTGCTTCCCTGTCCTGGCATTCCTCTACAACTGGGGCATCAAGCCTTCACAGGATCAAAGGCTTCTCCTCCCATTGATGTCCGACAAGGCTGTCCTCTGCTACGTATACAGCTGGAGCCATGAGTCCCTCCGTGTATACTCTTTGGTTGGTGGTTTAGTCCCTGGGAGCTCTGGGGTTACTGGTTGGTTCATATTTTTGTTTCTCCTATGGGACTGCAAACCCCTTCAAGTGCTATTAATTTTTGTCTATTTACCAGAGAGGAGAGTTGCTTTAGTTTACAAAGAACCAAGGCCAAAATTTGCTTTTTCAAAAAGAGGAAAATGTAACTTTTTTATTAGCCTGGCTAATAAACACATCTTCTACTGTCAGGAAGTAAATTTTTATCATTCTTGAGAATAAAAAATCTGCTCTTTTATGAGGTACCCAAGCTATGTATGGGTTACAGAATCCACATGTAGTACAAACAAATGGTTCTTTCTTTGTTTCATTGAGGAATGGTGGTGTCAGATCTGATCAGGGTCTTTCATTGTTATGTAAAATGGACATTTCATTTCCTCCTTTTATACTTACACTTAATCAAGTTTACAATTTGCCCTTTGCCTATCATGTTAATTTAATTCTCTGCCATTTTCACACATAGCCTCTCAGTTAGAGTCGAGCTGGTTCTAATTTCTTATAGTGTCCTATTATAGCTTCTTGTCCTTTTTGATTTTCATAAAACCCCGTTAAAAGAAAATCTTAGGGGAAATTCAGAATATAGAACAGATAAACCCTGAGCAGTTTTGTGAAAGCAATAAGGTGACCCACACTCCACTCAGCTCTCCTCTGGCCACAGCTCAGACTATTGTGTTTCTATCAAATTGTATCTTTTTTTTTTACTCTTTGCCTTATCTGGTCAATTTTTCTTATATCAATATTCATCTTCCTTGAAGTCTTTTTTAGCCTGTACTGACCACTGAGCTAACAATGGTATGGTGAAGTTCATCTACTATAATGTAATGCTTTGTTAGAGGGTATTGCTCATTAAAGCAGACTTGAAGACTGGTTAAGAAAAGATGCCTTCATTTTGTGTCCCTTGTGCCTAGTGCAGTTTTCAAGTCATTACAAGTATACTGTCTGTATTGCTGAATGAGTTAGTGGATGAGTAATAGTTTCTTTTATACCATATCTATTTTGATGTATACCTTGTATATCTCATTCATATGTTAGCTACAATTACTGAAACAGTAACTTTAACAGTCAGCTTTGATTCTCTAGCATTATTGAAGTGAGAGGAATTGAATATATGGATAATATTCAAACATCTGGGTTTGATTAGGATTGATATTCATTTTTTTGTAAGTGTGTGTGTGCATGTGTGTGTATGTTGTGCATGTGTGGGATGTTATGAGAGAGAGGGTGAATAATATGTTTATGTCTACATGTCTTCACATGTATGAGTGGGAGCATGAACATGCCATTACCTCGTGTGAGGAAGTCAGAGGATTACTTTGGTTGTTTGTCTGAGTCCTCTACTTTGAAACTGCCTCTCATTTCTTGCTGCTGTGAACTAAGCTAGCTAGCCGAAAAGCTTCTGTAAGTTCTCCTGTCTTATGTCTCATTTTGCAGTAGGAGGCTGTGGTTAAAACAGTATCATGTCCAGGTTTGTGGTTGTCATAGGGATTTGAACTAAGGTCTTCATGCTTCTACCCACGGACCCATCTCTTTAGACCATGGTTCACCTTTACTCTTGGTAGCATTTTCATTTGCTCAAAATTCTGTTCAAAATAGTTGATTCTTATGGTCAATAACAATTCAGAATAATGCTCAAGTTCACTGTTTATATTCTCTTTATTTTTTCCAGTAGCATAAACTTTAGGAATGGGGAACACCATTTCTTTGATGAACAGTACTTGCTATTCTAAACTGAGTTATTGCAAGTATCCCACTAGATTGTGACATGGAAATAAATATTTGTTACAAATTATATTTTACTTTAATAGCCAATTTATCTATTTCTTGCCTCTATAAGCTTATACATGTTGGAGTGGTCTCTAATATTTAGACTGTTTTAAGGTTAAGTTGATAGAAATTCAAATTTCCTCAGCCCCAAATTAGAGTATATTATAATAAACACACACATACACACACACACACACACACACACACATATATGTATAAGACATGGATTGATTGATATTCCTTACATAATAGACTAGCTACATGTTTTAGGTATAATCTGCCTTACTATGATAATCTTACTAGATATACTTAATTGAGAATCCAAATGCCACTATATTTTGATAAACAGAGAAAAATTCTCTTTTGCTCATCTCATGGCAAATGTATCACATTCAATCATAAGTATTGTTACCTCTAATAATGACAAAGGCGAATGATGGATGCTTTGGTTTTCTGAGTGGTCGGGGGGTCTCTTCCCAGTATACACTTATCATGGATCCTATGCCTATTTAGACATGAAACCAGCACATTGTTTCTAAACATTTTAAAGAAATTCATGAAGTCAACATACCTCTGATTGTAATTTGCATGTCCCCTGAGATCTGGACTCATTTCTTTACTTCGTCACTGTTGTTCCTGTGACTGATGTTTCCATACTAATCTCTCTAAGTGTGTATCAGCTTTACCCCTCGCTCCCATGCTTCCCCTTCACAAAAACTGGCTGAAACAGCTATCATGATTTGTACGTTAGAAGAGGTAGAACAAGGTCAGTGGGTGAGAATTACAATATGGCTAGTGAAGTTCACTTGCATCTGTGAAGTGCCCTTTTCCCTACCACCTCCGCTGGCAATACTTTCCAGCTGCTGCTTTGCCCTGATGATTCAGGCCAACTACCAAGATTTTCCTGACTTCTGCCATGTGTCTCAAACTCCAAGCCCACTATTCTGTAGGGTTGTTTTCTTTTCAGTCTTTCTCCTATAGGAGTTACAGAATTAAATCTGCAAGTCTAAAAGTCTCATTAACAACCTTGTTACACAAACTGTCATCTACCTTTGAAACTGAGATCTGCCTTAGCATCTCTCCAGAATAAATGACAGCCATTGTATCTACATGAGAGTATATGCATGTGTTTCTCTGCAGATGTTGGTGTTCCTGGAAGAAATGGTTCAATAAGTAATCAGTTGTTCCCCATCACAATGGCTTCTGCGTATGAACATGTAAGCCTTATATGTGTGATGCATACTGTGCATTTTTATGTTTGTGCATGTTAAATATTTTCAATGTGAATAAAACTTTAAACACTGAATTTACAGTAGAAAGTCTGACACAAATATTATAAGAAAAATAATTTTGTTTCAAAAATTTCTTAGATATTGATATATATATCAGTAACTTGCATTATGCTTTTCCTATAAAGAACTGGTTTACTATATAAAGCTTAATAACTAAAACAAGATTATTTTCAACACATCTAACAATTTATATTTAGAATTATATTTTAATATAATAGCCCAAGAATTATAGGCAGGCTAATAAAAGGCTTATATTGTGCTGTATAATATAAATTTTCTCTATTTTGTTTAACTCACACATTTTCATACATTTAAAATTTGATTACATTTAAGCCCAAATTGGGGAAATGTTTGATCGATCTTTAGCTAAAAATGTAACCTGAAACAGGTACAAATAAGCTTCCATTACTTCAATAAACAAGTTTATTATTTTTGTATCATTTACAAGATTTTTTAAAGCCTAATTGTGTTACCTTAGTAGAGGTGCCTACCTTCCATGTTCTTTGGTTTAAATAACTATCAATTAAAATATGACAAGGTTTTCTGTGATCATATTTATAGTCATCTTGATGGAGATTCATTTCATTTACAGAATTATATTGATCCTGTGAGTTCCTAAAAGGCACTTGGAAAGAACAGTAATGGAATGGATGGGCGCACCGTCTTGCAGATCAATCAGCGAGAATTTCGTGGATTGTAAAGTGAGGGCAAATTTACTGAGGTCAGCAACTTTTTTCCTGCTGCTCTTTCTGGAATTGCAGCCAGTGCCTATTAGGACTGGCTACAGACTTTCTGGAACAGGGTGAACATGGGCACCATGCAGAAGAGCTTCTTGGCAGGGAACTGCATTCCTTTAACTGCTTTAATTCCTCTGATTGCATTAGATGCAGTACATCTCTGATGAAATGCTCTCAGCCAAGACCTGAGAATATATCAAATAGGAGCTGATGCCTCTTGTCTGAACAGGGCACTCCTCTGCAGATGTGGGCATGGAAAAATTTAAGGGCAGTTGCAGTAGAGATTAAAAGTTAACAAACAGTTTCAGTAATAGTTTTCCCCCTAAAATGTAGTTGGGTGAAAGATAGCAAAGTTATAACCCTACATGTGTGTGTGTGTATGTGTGTGTGAGTGCTTGTCTGTGTGTATGTGTGTGTATGGGTTCTATGTCTGTATATAAATGTAAAGGTCTGTAATTATGTGGCTTATGAACTGTGTGTTAACTCCCAACTAACTCTCATAGATATATCAGGTTCACATATAGTCATCTGAACACAGGGTAGTTGCTCATCATCCCTGAAAACCTCCACATTCTGGAATTACAAGTATTTTAAGTGTTATTGTTTGATGGAGAATGAACCCCCTAGGCTCATATATTTGGTTATGTGGTGGCCAGTTTGGGAAGGATTTGGAGGTATGGCCATGTTGGAGGAGGTGTGTCACTGGGGTTATCTTGAAGTTTCAGTTTGAGGTTACTACTCCCAGCTGGCTCTCCATGCCTCCTGCTTGTGGAGCAAGATGTAAGCTCTCAGCTCGTGCTCCAAAGCCCTGCTTACTCGCCCACTGCCATACTCCTTGCCATGATGGTCTGACATTGTAATCTCTGAGTAAATTCTTTATTTATGTAAGTTGCTTTGACCATGGTGTCTTATTATAGCAATTAAAAAGTAAGTAAGATATTAATAATGAAGTATACAAAAGTTCTATATCATAAGAATGAACAAGGAGAAAGGACACTCACTCCACAACCTGCTGAAAGAGAATTGATACTATGAACCAGAACAAGCCATAGAACTGAGAAAACAAACGCCATTCACCAATGGAAGTGGTGTAATTCTCTCCACTGGAGTAATGCTATGAAGTTCTGTGGTATAAAACTTGTTATTTGTACTTGAGGTGTTATATTCACAATTTAGGTAGCCTGGAGAGCAAAAATATGCACTAAAAGAAAGTGAATGTTAGAAATTGGCTCACTCCAACATACCTAATTATGGTGCCATGGCTGCGTTCAATCTTCTTCATGTTCCTGAGACTCCTGTGGGATTTAGATACCTGAGTAGTTGCTTTCAGTAAACTCAATAAAACTCATAATAGCTGCAGATTGCTGCACAGGGTTTCGTAGCTAACATTACCCAAGAAATTCCATTGTCTAGTCTAGGTGACGAAGGTTTTCTGCATGTATTGTTATAGTGTTTTTTTTCTTCATTTTATTTCTTGGTTTATTTAAAAAGGAATGCTATACTTAAGTACCCGGAATTGATGGAAGCAAAGATGGGAATGGGTCTGGAAAACTGTACCAGTATTTTATGAGCACATATCTAATAGTCAGGAGGACCGAGGAAATATCCCATGGGCCATGGTGCTAAAAGGGTTCTTACCCAATTACATTAATTATAGTAAATTATTTCTCGATCTTTACTTCATTGTTCCATTCCATCTCCTCCTTAAATCTACAGAAACTAAATGCTGTGTCTCGACTTTTCTTGCCTTAGCAGACTAATTGAATAAAAATGACTCCATTTCTAGGAAGAAAGCATCTTTTCTGTCTTCTGCTCTTGGAACACTGTTCTAGGGTCTGAAGGTAAATGAAAAGAGGAAAACAAGACTGAAGACTATGAAGACAGACCATGCACTTGTCCAACCTTTGTGCACTTTGGTTAACCTCCCGAGACCTCAAATGTTTCCTATAGCAGGGGAAGGAACACTTGCTGATCTCTGAAAGGCCTCTAGTCCCATGTAGCCAGGAGAGTACTGAACTCAGATCCATTTGACTTTTTTAGTGCTAATAACTTTTTTTAAAGATTTATTTATTTATTTTATGTATATGGGTACACTGTAGCTGAACAGATGGTTGTGAGCCTTCATGTGGCTGTTGAGAATGTAATTTTTAGGACCTCTGCTCACTCCAGTCAACTCTTACTTGCTCAGTCCTTGTTCGCTCCTGCCCAAAGATTTATTTATTATTATAAATAAGTACACTGTAGCTGTCTTCAGATGTGCCAGAAGAGGGAGTCAGATCTCATTACAGGTGGATGTGAGCCACCATGTAGTTGCTGGGATTTGAACTCAGGACCTTCGGAAGAGCAGTCAGTGCTTTTCCCCTCTGAGCAACCTTGCCAGCCCTAGTGCTAATAACTTTATGAAGAGTATGAGCCTTCTAGGGAAGCACTGTTTGGTTTAGAACTGCTTTGCCACTCTTGCTCCCCTTACACCATATAGGCTAGTCTGAGAGTCTCTAGAGACTCACTGCATCCCAGGGGAGGTGAGAGTAGTTAATCTTGAAAGCTGGGTATACATTTGAAGTTTTCACAGGGACTGCTAACTATTCTGGTACTGAGAATTCCCAGGTACAAGAAAAGCTGTAGAGATTGGTCTATCAAAGGAGACAAGCGATGCTGTTTGAACAGTACAATTGATTCATATTATTCATGTCTTAAGCCTTGTAGAGAATTGGTAATGGTGGTGTTTGGAACAGGAACTCTGGGCATTTTTTGAGCACGTGAGTGTAAGATATAGCTAAGTTTATATTTCTAGGACTTGGGTAACATGGCTGTGTGTGGCAGTTTCTTCACTCTTAAAAATGTGAAGCTTGCTTGACAAACCAATAACAACTAAAACAAAGAAACACAAACAAACAGAATAAAAACCAAACCTTCTGCCCCACAGCACAATGGCTGAGTCCCACAAATGGCATGTCTCTTTCCCCAGATAACAACGAAAATGAAAATTCCATTTTTTTTTTCCTTAAGTGAAAACAATGACAACAAGAAAGCTTCTGCAGGACACACATAGCAGTGTTGGCTTGGGAGAGACTGTCCTGTAAATTGTCCAAGGAAATCCAGGAATGCAGTTCCATGAGGACATGAATAAAATATAAGACAGAGAGACACATAGATACATATATCGTGAATCTGGGATCTGGTAAGGTTCTCTAGTTCTCTGGGTACCACTACAGTACCACTGCAACCCGGAACCCTTTATTATGTACAGGGTAGGGAGACAGGTTCAGTAGTCTCCACGGGAGGTCTCTATAAGTGAGCAGTCTCAGGCTCTAAACTTTCAGGAAGTGGGCACCGAGGTTGCTAATCGTTGCATACATTAATCAATTCTACATAAACACTCACTCGCACTAGAACTACCAAGAAAAGCTTTTCCATTCTTGATCCTGGTCTATATGGGTAATGGATTTACCAATTTACAATAGGCAGAGAGGCCTTAGAGTCTTTGACAGGCCATGCCCACATCACAATATGCATCCACTCAGAACTTCAATCATTCATGGCTTCTTACACCTACTAAGATTCAAATCATATGTACACTGCTAAAAGACAAGCTTGTCTGCAGAAGCTTTCGTAAGGGAAAAGTGGAAGTTCATTTTCTGTGTTGTCTGGGGAATGAGCCGTGTCATTTGGGAAGGCAGACCACTATGCTGTGGGCAGAAGGTTTGCTTTTGGATTTGTTTGTTTGGGTTTTTTTGTTTCTATTGTTATTGTTCTGAAACAAGGTTGTACTATATAGCTCTGATTGGCCTGGAATTTGTCATGTACACCAGGCCTGTTTTGAACTTCTTCCTCATCCCACTGAATACCAAGATTAAAAGTGTGAGCTTCCATCGTTGGCCCAAGAGAAGACATATTTCCACAGACTTCATCAGGTTATTTAATACACATGTCAGTCCTTGGACTGTACTTTAATTCTGTGTCATTCATCAACCAACTGATCCAATTACTGACTATAAATAATGGAGGTTACGTGATTATGAAAATGCTATGTTACACTACATATTAATTTTGAGTATTTAGTTGGCCCCTGGGTCGTTTATCTGAGGTCAGTGTTAAGCCTCAGTTTCTGACTTTGCAAGGTTGGAGATCAGACTCCAAATCAAGGTCAGTTTTACCTGGATCATGTCATTCTGGAAAACAATTTAACTTGAAGGTTGTTCTTAATGTCTTCGCTCTCTCCCCCTTTCTATCTTTTCCTCCCTTGCTTTCTTATGTCTTTTTATCCGTAACACCACAGTTCAAATTTGTGCTAAGCAATTACCTTCTCAGTAACCTATACGAAAGCCCATCTCTCCCCCTTCTTAACTTTCTGCCACCAGTTTTCTATTCCAAGAATTCTTTAATGTGGAGTTCCCCTGTGTTCAAATGTTCTTTTCCTATTACGTATGTAGTCAGGTCTGCCAGGACAGTCATCAGGCCGACTCTATCTGGCTCAATGCCTAGAGCACGGCACAGTAAACTGAGCTGGCTTCCTGGGGTCTATTTGCATTTGATAGCCAGCCGCAGAATGCTTAAGTGCTTTGTGTGTCTCTGTGCTCAGGCTGCTCAGACCTGGATCATTCTAAGCGTTTAAAGAACCACTATAAACAAACATCTGAAGGAGAGGAACTTTACCACCCCTTAGTTAAGAGTCAACTAAAACTGAAGGAATGAGCACTTCTCAATGCTCAATTAAATTAACTCTCTCCCCTTCTATGTTGTGTTCTCTCTCAGTGGATAGAACTGATTGACTTATAGGAATTCTTAGAGGGAAACACTTTATAGATGAACCGAATGAGTAGCATAAATATTCTATTTGTCATGACACTAAGTGCTGAGAGTTCAGCTTCCAGGTTAAGCACCCTGAATTATTCTCTATCTATTAGGAAATGAAGGGGTAGCACCATAAGTGTGCATTAATTCTGCTTAGATGTGTGTGTCAATTGATACATCTTATATTCAGCCAATATGAAATGGTTATTCAATGTCATCTGTCTAACATATCTAATATTACAAAAAGTTTAAACATAATTTTAACATTTGTGTCTATCATTATTTTCATATAAAAGGATGAATTTGCTACTTATCTTAAACGGTACTACAAATAATTTTTAAAAATTATGATTAAGTGTATGAAACCTGGATAGAGTGGATTTTAATCTCAGTTTGAGGGCTGGTGAGATGGCTTCACTTGATAGCAAATCAAGCTTGATGGCCTGCAGTGGTCACCAGAACTCTCTCTCTCTCTCTCTCTCTCTCTCTCTCTCTCTCTCTCTCTCTCTCTCACACACACACACACACACACACACACACACACACACACAGAGAGAGAGAGAGAGAGAGAGAGAGAGAGAGAAATAGACAAAGAGACAGAGAATGAAAATATAAATATCAGTTTTCTCATATAATAGCTGTGTTATTTTCTATCCAAATTACGGGTGACAGTATAACAGGCTGTATTTGCAGCTTCATGGTTGAATGCTTTTCTAACTTACATAAGGGCCTGAGTTTGATCCCTTGTACATAGGGAACAAAGTAATTCTTATGTTTTAGTGCTAGTTAGATAATAAAAATGCTTTAACATATATAAATTATTTGATATAGTCTCTATAATTTGTTTAATGCTATATCATAGTTTGTCATTATTATGAAAAATGTCATTATTCAGATATTCTGATAACTTACAAAGGTTTTTTTCAGAGTAATAACTTCTTAGCTTATGAAAAATTACTTCCTGCTGGAGATTATTAATAAGGGCATACTTTTACAAAATTACATATTTGGCATTTATTCAATATTAATCGAACAGTTTTCCTCTTTTATTCCTGAGTCTCATATTTCCATTAACTTATCTAACAAAACTCAGGTAAGTATATTGAGGCAATACCATAATGTAGATAGAAAAGTTTGTTTAGTGACTAGTAGGTAAGCACATTCATCTGAAATATTTTACTTATGACTTGTTAGGATATTTGAGTTTGCTTAAAGATATTATCTTTATTCCCTAGTATATGAGACTGACTATCTATCCGTCTATTTTTACTTTCACATGTATACTTATCTTTACATTAAAAGCCCATTTACTTTAAATTCCTGGCATCATTTATTGTAAAGGAAATCATCTCAGCATTATTTGATATTTGAGAAAGTAATTATTCATATTTTATAACATTATTATATTGCACTGTGACATCACATTTTTTAGTTAATAGATAGCTTAAAGCAGCTAACTGTGAGTAATGTAAAACAATACAGCAATTTCAGTTTGCCATGAGGAGAACCGGTTCTTTCATTTATCATTCTTCATTTTGCACAGACAACTTACCTTGAGGCCACTTTTACATGGAACTTGCTTCTCCCCAACCGGTATCCCTGTCACTTGCAATGATTTCTAGCCTATGCCACCCAAAGCAATTTCAGGTAGTGCTTAATTTAAGGTGATTTACACTCACACACAGGCCACTGGGATCTAATTTACTGACCCCAGCATGCAGCAAGCTTTCATAGCCCCATTTCACGATAGAGCACATTTTAAATATTTGTTTTACATTTTATTGTTGTAAATGTTGAATGTGACTTTCTCCATCTTCTCTTAAAATTAGTGAGAAACACAAAACTACCTGCACTCCCAAATGAATGCCTTGCTTCTTTTTATTTCTACAAATGTTTGATTTGAGATAGGAAGAGGGCACAGGGCACATGTGTTTAGAAAGTGGTAAGTTATTAAAGTAAAAAGGTAAAATGTCTCAAGAAATCATGCTATATTCAAGAATCACATTAACAAAAATTGGAAAGCTATTGAAAATTACTCCAGCTTTGAGCATAAATTATGCAAATTATAAGTTATAATGAATTACATTAACCAATGTTCACTTTTTCTTTGAAGGAACAAAAGCAAAAAAGATCTTTGTCTTGTTGCAAATTTAATTTTTTTATTAATTCTTTTATTCATTTACATTTCAAATGATATCCCCTTCCCAGTTACCCACTCCCTCCACTTTGACTCTAGGAGTCCACCCACCCACCCACTGCCCCTCAACACTCTAGCATCCCCCTATGCTGGAGCATCAAGCCTTGACTGGGCCAAGGGCTTCCCCTCCCACTGATATAAGACAAGGCCATCCTCTACTACATATACAGCTGGAGCCATGGGTCCCTCCATGTGTACTCTTTGGTTTGTGGTTTAGTCTCTGGGAGCCCTGGGGAGTCTGGTTGGTTGATATTGTTCTTCCTATGGGGTTGCAAATTTAATTTTAAGAGATGGGGGGTGCACTTTCCTAGCATGCACAAGACCATGAGTTCAATCCTTAGCAGTATAAACAAAGTCACATTTACTTCCGGTGAATACATTGTCTATGGGTGAAGTTTGCAACAACTCTCTCTCACACTGTGTGTTTTGTCTATAAAACTCTCACTATATACCAAGGAAAGATTCTGTAAGCCTCAGAAAAGGATTTGAAAATGGAGATAGTCATGATTCTATTTTGTTTGGTAGTTTCACCACTTTATTTTAGAAGTAGTTATTCTGAGCCTCTTACTCTTCTGTTGGATTCATATTATAAAGTTGAGAATTCACTTTTTATTTGTCCCAGAAATTTTTTTCCCCAGCTTGTTGTCATTGCAAACAAACATTAGAATTCTGCCTAATGTTATTTTGATCAAAGCTGAACTGCGTACCTTCTCACTAGCTAGTGTTTCAGGATCCTGGAAGAGGGTAAAAATGACTTGCCAGTTTTCCAATCCTTTCCTCATCTTTTTAACTTCACTTTTTTTTGGCCTATGTGCTGTGCTTGGCAAAGAGAGAGTAGCATCATGTTCTGATCACTGGGTGATAGCAGTAATATGTTTTAAACGTGCTACAGTGCTCTTGGACCATCTTGTTAGGCAGACTTCACATTTGTCTGAGCTCTTCCTCTTGCTCCGTGTTTGAGCTTCTAAGTAATTTAGAAGAGTATTCTACCTAGGTGAGCAATATTTTGATTTGGCAGCATGCGCGCAGAAGAATGGCACACTACACGCTCAGAAAGCCAGCCTCTAGGAAGCACTTGGCTGTTGTGCAGCCAGTGCCCCACATCCCTAAGGCAGCAGCACTTCTCTCCAGAAGTTGATGGGCCTCACACTGCTTCCTGAGCTCAAGTTCTTCAGCTCTTTAATTAAACTGCTGAGGCTTCCTCTGTCAATCAGCTAGCAATCAGGTAATCTGCTAGCAAAACATAAGACTGTAAAATCAGTGAGTTCTTGTATTCAACTTCTAACGATGATCACAATTTACATTTTAGCCAAATCTTAACGTAGATCACTGAGTATTAATTTGGAGTTTGATAGAAAATTCTGGTGTGCTTTTGAACAGTAGTCTGACATAATTCATTGTATATTTTTTTTTATCTTTTACTTTATTACTTTTCCACATGCAGAACATTGGCTATTTTAACATGAAATAAAAATAAATGGAGCCAAAACGGTGGCCCAGTGGGTATACACAAAGTTTGCATGGTAATCCTGACAACCTGAGTCTGCTCCCTCAGATTCATGTGAAAAACTGCAGAGTCATGCATTCCTAAGCCCAGGGTTCCTGTGGTGAGATGGGAAACAGATACAGGAGAACGCTCCAGGAGCTCTCAGGTAAGCAGTCTCACAGGATAGTATGTGGGAGCAGAACCACTAGAGCAAGCAATAACTCTGCCTCAAAACAAGATAGATGGCCATACTTGACTCCAAGTATTTTTCTCAAACCTCCCCATATGCTGCAGAACTAACACATTACATAATTAAAAAATAAACATTTTAAAGTTTCTTGATTAAAGTGTTTGAATATATAGATATGTTTAGATTCACTTAAATGTTATACCATGTATAGAAAAAGGTATAATATATTTCCTTACTAGTATATTAAATACACAAGAGTTAAGGGTATTTGGCAGACTTCAAATGAAAGATAGTTTTGTTTTAAAATAATCTCTTTTTATAGTTTCATTGGAGTTCCAGAGCTATTTGTTTTGGGTTCTATAAATCACAGCAGACACTGCTAGATTCTTTATTTCAGGGATTGACAAGTACCTCTTTAGTGAAAAAGAACAAATACTCTGTCTCCTTGCAAGTTATTGTTAGGGAGGCTCCAGAGATTCCCAAAGCAACACCCACATTGGTTTCAAGATACTGGCAAAACAAGGCAAAACAAGCTGGAAGTGACCTGGACGCCTCCTTTCTAATGGCTAGCTTCTACAGTCACAGAGAGTGCTATAGCATCTTTTTTCAAGAAGACAGCTAAGCGCAGTGGCAATAGGCTATACTATTTTGGGAGTATTCTTGAACTCCTCTGACGAACGACTCAAAGGGACATTTTCCACTTCTGGCACAGATGTTTCTATTGAATTGTCTATGATTTGGGGGAGAATTATATCTCCAAGAGGGGTAACTTTATTTAATTTATTTATATATGTATATACACATTACACATATGTCTTAGTTAGGGTTTTACTGCTGTGAATAGACACCGTGACCAAGTCAAGTCTTATAAAGGACAACATTTACTTGAGGCTGGCTTACAGTTCAGAGGTTCAGTCCATTATCAAGATGGGAGCATGGCAGCATCTAGATAGGCATGGTGCAGGAGAAGCAGAGAGTTCTACATCTTCATCTGAAGGCTGCTAGCAGAATACTTGCTTCCAGGCAGCTAGGAGTAGGGTCTTAAAGCCCATTCCCACAGTGACACACCTACTCCAACAAGGCCACACCTACTCCATCAAGGCCAAACCTCCAAATAGTGCCAATCCCTGGGCCAAGCATATACAAACCATCACACATGTATAATATGTATTTTGAAGTAAATATAAAATAATGCTTTCTTTTGGTCTTTTCAATCTTCTCTACATCCCCTTCTTTATTACCTTCTCTTCCTCCCTCTCCAGAGAAAGATTTCTTCCCCATGTCTTCCTACTTCAAAGCATCTATTTCCTCTTTGGCCTCTCTTGGGTTGTTTTTATCTCACCCCTGTAGTACTTTTGTACTTGTCATGAACTTTGGCTGCAAATAAAAGGATCTAAAAAGAATTATACAGAGATAGCCTAGACTCAAAAAGATAGATATCACATTTTCTCTCTTATTGGTGGATCCTGGTTTAGGTGTGAGTATATAACCTGGTGTAACTACTCCACTCCCAGTGTTACTCATAAAAGTAGCTCTTCAGTGATTGGGGTGAAAGCTGAGACATGAGTTTGTAAAAATGCTTATACTAAGTGGAAGAAGAGTGAGTGATTAGCCTTAAGGAAGACATTGATACCATCTCTTTAGAGGTCTAGAGCACACTGTGTAAGAGAGTACAGAGCATAGAAGTGCAAACTAGGACTGAGAGTTACCACCTTCATGGTAAGACATAGCCATTGAGTCATGAACTCAAAGTTGCTGTGGGCACCACAGTGAGTCTGAACTTCATGGGTGGACGAAAAACTAAGGGTCAACATGCCACTAAGTGAAATATTGGCTACTCAGGATTCATGGAGAAAGGGAGTCATTGCCTTCAGTTTTGTAGCAACTATCGGGTTCCTGTGGACAGTTCAAATGCAATGGTCAAACAGATGGCTACAGTTCAACTAAATGGGTCACAAAATAAAACAGTAAAAACAACAAAAAGAATTGTGAATTTTATAAATGGACTGGTAAGGATGAGATATAGTTAATAGAGATAGAAGTTGGTATGGAGTGACAGTAATCTGAATACATTATATACAGATAAGCAAAATGAATTGATATAAAATTCAGGTGAAGAGCAATAGAGAAAGATACCCAAAATTGACTTTTGGTCTATACACACAAAAACTCTTTGTCTCTTTCTCTTGTCTCTTTCTGTCTGTCTCTGTCTGTTTGTCTCTCTCAGTCTGTCTGTCTCTGTCAGTCAGTCTGACTGTCTGTCTGTCTGTCTGTATCTCACATACACACACATAAACACAAACACATACTACTACTATTACTACAAACAACTACAACAACAATAAATTTAAAATGTTAGGTATTATTGAATAAAAGTATGTGGGAAGGCTCCTTTTCCTCTCAGAAGTCATGGATTTAAGCTACTGATGTCTGTAAAAGCACTCCTTTGTCTCCCTGTTTTATAATTAGTGAATCTATTTCTCTTTGGTGAACATTCTGCTTGAATTTGTTTTTTTCTGTCCTGTTCAATTTCTTCCTGATTTGTAAAACAACCACCAGAGTCAGGTTTGTGATTCAGCTTTAATGACATTTGATGGGAAAACCAGAAAGGGGAAACTGTCCTTTTGAGATGAACTGTTGTCTTTTGTGTGGCTTCTTCATCTGGATATAATTGGTGGGCCTGGCTAATCTCAGAATGAGAGGGGCTCACACTGAAAAGACCATCTGCATATGTGCATCTCTGAAGCCAGAAGTCATTTCTCTGCCAGATAAAGGAATGCTCTACTGAAGAAGCACACATATTTGAACAGATATTCAGCCACATAAATGTTAAAGAACCCTTAGAACCATAACCACAAAAGTCAACTTCATCTCCCCAAATCTCAACCTTTGGTTTTTATAAACATTGAATGTCTAGCCTCTCAACTAGCTACATAGTTTAATTAAACACTAAGACATGCAAAGTTTTGCATAGCAGTTTCATTGCAATACCCTGAGCAACTAATCTCAAATATCCAATAATATGATGTTCTTTGAGGAGCCTATCTCATGTAAATTAATGTCACCAAGTAGTTGTCATTAATTTAAGCTGTTTTATGATAGATAGCTTGCTTACTGAAATGAAGCAATGTGTTACTTCAACCTGTTACATCAAACTACCATTAACTGAATGGCAGAAACAATAGAAATTTATTTCCTGTTAGTTGTGTTTGTGCTTTTATTTTCATTTTTAGTTTTGATGTTATGTTTTGTTTCTGAGGCACTATTTTCATGTAGAGCAGATTGGCCTTGAATGATTGATAGTCTTGATTCCACCCCTCTTTGTGTTACAGACTAAAGTAATCTTATATTCTTAAATTATAGACCAAGAGTACAAGAACTTTCTGATGTCTCTCTTTTTGTTGTAGAACATGATTTTAATATTTCCAACTGTTAATATTCAACAGACAGAATAATTGTTTTAAGATATATCTTGCTGTTATGCCTCCCTTTTCATTTCTGATTTTATTAATTTGGATACTATCTCTGTGCCCTCTGTTGGTCTTACTAAGGGTTTATCTATCTTGTTGATTTTCTCAAAGAACCAGCTCTTGGTTTTGTTCATTCTTTGTATAGTTCTTTTTGTTTCTTTTGGTTGATTTCAGCCCTGAGTTTGATTATTTCCTGCCATCTATGTCTCTTGGATGAATTTGCTTCTTTTTGTTCTAGAGTTTTCAGGTGTGCTGTCAAGCTGCTAGTGTAAGCTCTCTCCAGTTTCTTTTTGGAGGCACTTAGAGCTATGAGCTTTCCTCTTACCACTGCTTTCATTGTGTCCCATAAGTTTTTGTATGATGTGTCTTCATTTTCATTAAATTCTAAGAAGCCTTTAATTTCTTTCTTTATTTCTTCCTTGACCAAGTTATCATTGAGTAGAGCATTGTTCAGCTTCCATATGTATGTGGGCTTTCTATTGTTTATGTTGTTATTGAAGATCATCTTTAGTACATGGTGATATGATAGGGTACATTGGATTACTTCAATCTTCTTGTATCTGTTGAGGCCTGTTTTGTGACCAATTATATGGTCAGTTTTGGAGAAGGTACCATGAGGTGCTGAGAAGAAGGTATATTCTTTTGCTTTAGGATAAAATGTTCTATACATAACTGTTAGATCCATTTAGTTCATAATTTCTGTTAGTTTCACTGTGTCTCTGTTTAGTTTCTGTTTCCATGATTTGTTCATTGCTGAGAGTGGGGTGTTGAAATCTCCTACTATTATTATATGGGGTGCTATGTGTGCTTTGAGCTTTAGTAAAGTTTCTTTTATAAATGTGGGTGCCCTTGCATTTGGAGCATAGATGTTCAGAATTGAGAGTTCATTTTGGTAGATTTTAACTTTGATGAGTATGAAGTCTCCTTCCTTATCTTTTTCGATAACTTTAGGTTGAAAGTTGATTTTATTTGATATTAGAATGGCTACTCCAGCTTGTTTCTTGGGACAATTTGTTTGGAAAATTGTTATCCAACCTTTTACTCTGAGGTAGTGTCTGTCTTTGTCACTGAGGTGCATTTCTTGTATGCTGCAAAATCTTGGGTCCTGTTTACATATCCAGTCTGTTAGTCTATGTCTATTTATTGGGAATTTATTTTCCATTGATGTTAAGAGATATTAAGGATAAGTGATAGTTACTTCCTGTTATTTTTGTTATTAGAGGTGGAATTATGTTTGTGTGGCTATCTTCTTTGGGGTTTGTTGAAAGATTACTTTCTTGCTTTTTCTAGGGTGTAGTTTCCCTTCTTGTGTTGGTGTTTTCCATCTATTACCCTTTGTAGAGCTGGATTTATGAAAAGATATTATGTAAATTTGGTTTTATGATGGAATATCTTGGTTTTTCCATCTATGGTAATTGAGAGTTTTGCTGGGTATAGTAACCTGGGCTGACATTTGTGTTCTCTTAGGGTCAGGGTGACATCTGCCCAGGATCTTCTAGCTTTCATAGTCTCTGGTGAGAAATCTGATAGGTCTACCTTTATATTTTACTTGACCTTTCTCCCTCACTGCTTCTAATATTCTTTCTTTGTTTAGTGCATTTGGTGTTTTGATTATTATGTGACAGAAGGAATTTCTGTTCTGGTCCAGTCTATTTGGAGTTCTGTAGGCTACTTGTATGGTTCATGGGCATCTCTTTCTTTAGGTTAATGAAGTTTTCTTCTATAATTTCATTCAAAATAATTACTGGCCTTTAAAGATGGGAATCTTTGCTCTGTTCTATAACCATTATCTGTAGGTTTTGTCTTCTCATTCATTGTGTCCCGGATTTTAGCCCTGGCTGCCCTGGAACTCACTCTGTAGACCAGGCTGGCCTCCAACTCAGAAATCCATCTGCCTCTGCTTCCCAAGTTCTGGGATTAAAGGTGTGCATCACCAGTGCCTGGTTGGTTAAGAGCTTCCCCCCCCCCCTTTTTTCAATTTCTTTGACTGTTGTGTCAATGTTTTCTATGGTATCTTCTGAGCCTGAGATTCTCTCTTCTATCTCTTGTATTCTGTTGGTGATGCTTGCGTCTATGACTCCTGATCTCTTTCCTAAGTTTTATAACTCCAGGGTTATCTTCCTTTGTGATTTCTTTATTGTTTCTATTTTGATTTTTAGACCTTAAATGGTTTTGTTAATTTCGTTCACCTCTTTTATTGTGTGTTCCTGCAATTCTTTAAGGGATTTTTGTATTTCCTCTTTAAGGGCTTCTAGCTGTGTTCTCCTGTACTTCTTTAAAGAAGTTGTTTATGTTCTTTTTAATCATCATGAGAAGTGATTTTTAGATCTGAATCTTGCTTTTCCGGTGTGATGATGTATCCAGGACTTGCTCTGGTGGGAGAATTGGGTTCTGATGATGCCAAGTAACTTTGGTTTCTGTTGTTTATATTCTTATGCTTGCCTCTAGCCAACTGGTTATCTCTAGTGCTACCTACCATCACTAAGTCTGACTGGAGCCTGTCCTTCCTGTGATCCTGGTTGTGTCAGGACTCCTCAGAGTTCAGCTATCTCTGTGATCCTGTGATCCTGAGATCCTGGGTGTGTCAGAGCTCCTGGAAGTCAAGCTTCCCCTGGGACCCTGAGATGCTGGTGTAACCAAGCTCCTGGGATCCTGGGATCCCGGGATCCTGGGCATGTTAGAGCTTTCTCTGGGTGTTGTGGGACTGGCTACAGAGTTCACACCCAAGGTTTGCTCAGGGCACTGGCCCAGATAGGAAGAACCTGAAGTCCCTTTTGTTGTTTTAATTTAATTGTGTTAATTTTTGGGACCCTCATGCATCAGTTATTTTAATCATTTTTATCCACCTCCAACTCCTACCATACCCCTTCAGATCCCTCCTCAATTCATGGACTCTTCTTTAATTATTGTAATATGTTCATGCACATGTTTTATATACCAATGCAATCTTCTGAATCCATTAATGTTGCAAATATGTGCATGTGTTTAATGATAAGGCCTCATTCTTAGAGTACACTGATTTTGTCTTTTGTTTGTCACTTTGTTTTTAGTAGCTACACATTACATGTGGTTCTTTATCTAGGGATGGTCCTCAAGAGATTTCTTTCATCTATGTTGGCATGTAAACTGCTGTTGTCTCTGTCCTGGTCTTCTTTAGCTGACCATAGCTTGAGATGTCCTTGGTGTAGCTTCTTTGACATATATAGAAGACACTATTTCACAGACGATGTTCTGGTTCCCTTGTCTTAGAATTTTCCCAGCTCCACTTCTATAATATTACCCAAAATTTATGTGTAGAAGTTGTGTTGTAGATGTATAAATTGGGGTTGGTTGCCCCAAAATCATTTAATTCTTGTATTTTGAGCAGTTGTAGATTTCTTTATGGTCTTTATATGTTGTAAAAGAAAGTTATTTCATGAATGGTAAAACAGACATTTATTTGTGGTGAAACATACATTTATTTATTATGAGAATAAGTTTGGAGGATACAGTTAAAATTTATATTAACTTAAGAAACTAGAAGTATTAGATTCTTTTCCAGGACCCTTACCAGTCAGGGATAGTTCTCTCTGTTTATAGTATCAGGCATAAATTTCCTTTTGCTGAGTAGGCCATAAGTCCAATTAGATGGTTGTAGGTCATCCCCACATTTAAATGCTACTTTTGTATATTGTTGTGTTGTTCATTGTTGTGGTTCATAGATGCCACAACTGGGTAGAACTCTTGGCTGATTTTCTCTCCTAGCAGTGTAAATAGCACCTTGGCCATTATGAGAGCTTGTCCTCAAAAAAGGAGCTTCCAGATCAACTCTAGATAGGTTCTTCAAGGCTGGGGTCACTGCAGTCTTGACATTCACTAGTACTGTCTGTGTTTGTCTTGTTAAGTGGTATATTAAATATAGCAGTCTACTTATAGCAGGTTAATTATTATAAAAACTAACATCTAATGTATATATTTCTGTTGCTTGCATACCAAATCAGAAAAGAAATTGCTTAAAAACATGTTTATTGTTTATCAGTTCAATAAGAGAAATCTAGGTACTGTCTGATGCTTGATTCTGCATTTCATGGAAATGAAATTAGTTGCTACAAGAACCAATTGTTTCTCAAATCTTGGCCATTATTCAACCTCTAAGTTAATTTGTAATGTTGTCAGATTTATGTTCTATGGGACTCCAGGATTGGCAGCCCCACTTCCTCATTGTATATTGACTGAAGGTATTTTGTATCTTCTAGAAGTTGACAAAATCCTTATCTCTACTTTTTTGTTTGTTTTCATTTGTATTTTCAAAACAGAGTAGCATATTGAGTCATTCTTATGCTTCAAATTATTTGCAAGATAATATATCTACTTTAACATGAAGGTGATCAGAATATGCCACTTTGGCATAAGGACAATTTTGAGCTGGCAGAAATTTAAAATCAACAGATGTATCCACAGTTCTGCAGCCTTTTCTTTTAAAAGTGGAATAAAAAATTTCCCTTAAGGGAGATATGCCCCCTTTTCCTCCACCAGGGACAAAAATAACTCATATCACTAAAATAGGAAGGTAATACTAGAGTGAGTTTGCATAAACAGACTTTATTAAAATACTTCTCATGTTCTCTTAGAACCAATATTTATGTCCTTGTCACATCACAATTTATCATTCATGTAAATATTAATTAAATTGTGAGTTCTTATTATTCTGTTCTTTGTTAGTTTAATTCATAAGCCCTAAGAGACAGAACTAAAAGCATAGAGGAAACATTCTTCTTCCTCAATGAGGTTAGATGATTAGCAATCCTATCATCTTCTCCCAGGGCCCTATAGAGCTGTTTACATTAGTGTTTGATTGAGTAAGTAAGGGACAAGAACTAGAAGGATAAGTATTTGTGTAATTGTGCAAACCATAAATTTGTATACCTAAAGTTAATTAATAGACATCTCTAGTATGACTTTTGCAAATATTGTTGTATAATTTTTCTGGGGCAACATAAAGAAACAAATATTTACCCCAGATAGAACACCAGAAGACTAAAGAAAGGTTTTTTTTAAAATAAGACAGAGCTGGGTGACATACAAAGGAGAAATTTGAATGATCATTGTATAAGGAAGGAAACTTGGTCTATGAATTATCTTGTATCATAGAAGTCAGTCTACTATTAATTTGTTCTTTTAGTGTCAGACATGATTACATACATACATACATACATACATACATACATACATACATCTTCTCCATCAGAATTTGGTTTTCAAGACAGATAGAATGACAGTTATGATGGAGAATTCAAATGATATTAACAATACTGATCAATTTTAAATCAGAGAATAGATTATCAAGCCAACCTTACTTAGTGACTCTTCCCAAGGTTTGGCCATCCCACTTGGGCTTATTTGGGGTCACCTGCCCTTCCTGGTAAGCCCAACATCATAGAAAAATGTCGAATTTGTGTTCTGTGGACACGGGAGGGATGAAAGAAAGAGGAAGGAAGAGAGGTAATGAGGGGAAGGAAAGAAGGAACAGAGGGAGGGATGAAGGAAGGAAAGGAGTGGGAAGATACTAGGGCAGCTGCTCTTGCTTAGCTTCTTCTACCATGAAACATGATGCACAAGGGACTACATGGCTTTCCATCCATATACCAAGGACAGTGACCTCTTATAACATCCTCCATGAATAATTTGAAAATGGCAAAACAAAAGGGCAGAGCTTTGAGGGTTTTCAGGAAATTATGAGGTATAACAGCAAGGCCATTGAGTTTAGGGAAACCATGTTCCTTACATAACTCTTCAATTAAAACAGGTCTCACAGAATTTACCTGATTAAGAAAGATGGTCACGGAAACTAAGATTCTCACAGAAAATTTTCTTTCAGATGTAGCATTTAGGCTTCAGTAGTCAGTGTTGCAAGGAAGGTACTGACTTAATTCTTGTTCTTTGCAAGGCTGGCATCAAAAGCTAATTAATACAGACAAGACTTGTACTGTGTCGCTTTCAAGCCTCAACCTCATCAGCGCACTAAAAGGAAATCCTGGAAGCAAGGCATTTAAAGGCTCTGTGCACATAGGGCACTCTCACAGCAGATTGCAGGCCAATGACCATGCTGCTCATACTGTGGTGTTAGATACTCAGATACTGCAAGGGAAGCTAAAGTGACTTACCTTCCTAGGAGAGCCATAGAAACACTGCAGTGTGTGAGTAAAGGGCATGAAAGGTAACACATTCTGGATTAATGTTTTGTATGTTTTTGTATGTGTTTAGATATGTACAATAATGTTATCATACATATGTGTGTTTATGTATGGAGAGTGTGCAGGTTATTGTTTGTGCACATGTGCAAAAGCATGTGTGCACAAGTATGTGTCGTGTGTGTGTGTGTGTGTGTGTGTGTGTGTGTGTGTGTACATGAGTGTTTAGGTCTGAAGTTGAAATTAAGTGCCTTCCTTGACCATTCTCTAATTTATAGATGCAGGATCTCTTACTGAGCCCAGGCTAGCTCAGCTGGGCAGCATGTAAGGCCAGATTTTGTCTCTGCTGCAATTGCAGATGAACCACCATACTTGTGTGGCAGGTAAGTGGGTTCTGGGGATCTGAAGTCTCATTCTCACACTTGTGCAGCCTCCCAATAGGACACCAAAATCTTCATCTATTTGAGACATCTCCCAAGTCCCAATTAAATTATCTTCAGAAGAAAAAGAGTTTCTTATATTAAACTTTCATTTTCATAAACTTAAATCACCCACATGCACTGGCAAATCAAAATCAGTCAGGACTTGGTTTTCAAATATGTGTTCCAGAAAATGTAATACCAATTAAGTTCACTGCAGTCATGGATTTGTTCTTGTTTAATTTGCCATAAATATAATATTGAAGTATGTTTGCTTATAGCTTGTCTATTTGTTCCAATGACTATTGTCATGAAAAAATCTGCCCAAATATGGCTGAATAAAATGAATGTGTGCATGGCTTTTGTCAGTCAGGAATTTCTGAAGAGGGGAGTGGATATGGACTTTGTTTTAAAATATAAGGGAGTTAAGTGAAACAAGTTTAACAGTAGGGTCTGGAGAGACAGCTATTGTTAAAGTACTTACTCTACGTGCATGAAGATCCAAGTTTGACCACTAGAATCCACAGAAAATGCTGGGTGTGGTGGCATGCATTTATAACCCAGAGCTGGGAAGGCAGAGACAAGAGGATCTCCAGGTGGCACTGGCCAGCCAGCCTAGCAGAATTTATGAGTTCTAGGCCATATGAGAGGCCTTGTTTAAAAAAAAAACTGGATGGCTCTTGAAAAATGGTATCCTAGTCTGACCTCCACAAAAACATGAATGCACAACCTATGCACATATGAACACCCACAAATAAACACACACACACACACACACACACACACACACACACACACACACAAATATAGTATTTAAAAGTTGGAAGGATGTCTAGGGTCTCATATTTTCTGATTTATATTCACTGTAAGACTGTCCCAGGACTGGAGATTCTCAAAGTCTAGGCTGCCAACAAACGTACTGACCCTTGGACTCTCCAAGTCTCTTGGCTTTCTCCATAGTGTTGTGGCTTGCATGGATGATGAACTTCTAACATCAACTATGATAACATCATAGGTGTCACATGCTACTATCATTATTACTCTTTACACTGATGTTAGTCACCATGGATTAAAGCTGGATATCAATGACAACAAATACTGCTCACATTCAAAGGAAATGTTGCACAGATCTGCCTCTCACTTGGAGAAGCATGAGGGCATGCTGAACAGTCAAGAGTGTGTAGGATGGCAGACTCTATGGCTACCTTTGAAAGTATAGCTTGCCATGGTACTTATTTTAGTGTTCTTTTGATTATCTGCTTGAGAATATCTTTCTCTCCATAGTGTGCCTTGCTTGTCTGCCATTATACATTTGGGGACAATCAGAAAGAAACATTTAACGGTGGCCAAATAAGAAATGAAATCGCATCTTCTGGCAGTTGTGGTAAGAAGAACAAGACTTTAAAAAGTAATAACTTACTATTAAGCTTACCTCTGAGATGATAGGTACATTTTATTTAAAATTCTATGTATTTTTTCCAAGAAGAGTTTATCTCTCTTTATTCAGGGAAGCTGGGTTAGCCAAAGAGCAGATGGCATGCCCATAATGCCTTTGGGCAGATGTTCTCATTTGGGCCATAACATGTGAATAAAAATGCCATATTCTAAACAGTCTCATCTTCCACAATAATTACTGGAGATTGTCCAACATGTGCAGAGGCCTTTTAGAGCTGTGCATTATATTGGCCAGATCTACTGCTGGAGGCTCCATGGTCAGGCTGTTTATTTAAGTATTGTAGCTGATTATTTTACTTCACCAAGTTATTGTTTATAAAATAACTATAGTCCATATATGTTTACACATAGAATTTAGGGCTCAGTTCAAGATAAATATTTTATTAATTCTAAAGTTCTTGGTTTTTTTTTTTTTACCATTTTAAATATTATTGTTCCAACAAGAGCATATAATTGTTGTCTCATATAATAGATTAGAAATCTGAAAATAAATCTATTCCAAAAAAGGTTTTTTTGGGAGATTGTATTTGAAGCTGGGCAATCGAAAACACTAATGTGGCTTCATAGTCTGCTTTACTTAAAGATTAATATTAACCATAGAAGATTCAAAGAGGATTATTTTTGCCATCAAATTAAGGTGTTCATCATCAGAAAAACATATAGAGATACTAGAAATAAGCTTTGTTCTGTGGTAGAAGTGAACATGAACAAGAATTTTTCCATTGATGAAAGAAGGAAGTGTTCTGTGTTTGTTGCACACAAAGCTTTGTGGGGGTTGCCTTCTTTTCCTCAGTCTTGAATACTGTCAGTCATTCAGAGTTTCTCTACAGCACCTCTAGGCTGAAGAATTCCAGTGTTTGCCTGAGACAGGAAACGCAGTGATAGAGGAAACTCCCTATAATCCTCATTAACACTGAATTCGCAGATAAAGGCAGAGATTAGAGCACGGAAGCTCCTGCCTCCTCTCTGGATTCTAGTCACATCCCCTACATACCCCGGAGGAACTGCTGAGAAAATGACATTTCTGGGAAAACAAATATATCAGACAAGTAAAAGCTTCAGAATGTGTATTTTTGCATCAGTTTAACACTGTATGGGGCATGTAGACAAACAGAATATTGAATATTTCAAAACCAGTTTCATTGTTTCAAGAACAGTTTTGCAGTAGGTCCCAGTTTTTGTCATTTTTTTTTTAAAAAAAATGCTATTCTTTAAATGTACACCCATTACCTAGACAGTTTATATATTTTAATTCAGAACACTGTTTCTCAACTGAAGGTAATTTTGACCCGTAGGGACATTTAGTGATATCTGAAGACACTTGTTTGTCATAATTGAGGGAGATGAGGTGTTGTTGGCTTTTGGAGGGGACAGGTCAACAAATTGCAATGCACAGGACAGGGGGAAACCTCCCTGTCTCAATAAGGAATGTACATGAAATGATGAGCTTGGGTAGGGAAAGAAATATCTTAGAATTTATATAAATGCAAGTTCTTGGAAGAAAGTTCTCTGATATGTGAGGGTAGAAATGTTGGTAGTATGCACATCAGATGGTTTCCTTTTTCTTCTGCTTGTCAAAAAGATTCATTCTATCTTGAGATGATTTTGTTTATTGATATTTTGAGAAAAGATTTTTTCCTAGTAGCTCAGGCTGGTTTAGAACTCACTCAATACATAGCCCAGAGTGGTTTAGAAGTCACTTAGTACATAGCCCAGGTTTGCTTCTCGCCGAACCATTTAGTTTCAAGTGGTACTGGAGTGGATTGTCTCTATGAAACCCAGGCTGGATTGCCCAGATTCCTGCACATCAAAGTTTACGGTTCATAGTAGCTAAGTTATAAAACCAACCTAGGTGTACAAGAGCAGAGGCATGGATAGAGAAAGTGTGGTTCTCCCTGCTACATACAACTTAAAGGAAAACAGAGCTGTGCGTTTTAGAGGAAAATGAATGTAACTGGAGACAGTCATGTAAGTGAATTAAGGCAGTGTCAGAAAGGCAAATGTTTTGTCCTGTTTGTGGTTCTTAGAGTTTACACATATGCATACAACTCTGTATGTATATATGACATGGAGGGAAAAGCTAGACTGTCTAGGAAGAAAGAGGACTAGTGGGAGGGTGGGTGGCATGGGGTATTTGTTCAACATATGAAAGATGAAAATAATAAAAAGTTCAAAATTAAGATAATGTCTGAAGCTTTGTTTCATTTGCCATGAGAAGCAGTGTACCCCACTCCATTCCTGTTCCATCTTTCTCAGAGTGGCCCAGATTTATCCTGAGAATTCTTATATGATTAGCCCCATTCCAGCTGTGGACACACCAGGGGCATATGGCCCAGTTTTATTGCTGAGTACTGCTGGCTTTCAACATGGGGGATGATCTCTACCATGAGCCAGGGAAATGATATTCTCTGGAATACAGAAGGTCTGAGAGGCAGTCTTTCCTAGAGTCCTTAGATAGGAACACAGCTCTGCTGACATCTTAATTTTAGTTTAGTGAAACCTGCACCAGATTTTGGATAGAAGGATTTTATTTTTCAGACAGCGTTTCTCTGTTTAGCCCTGGCTGTCCTGGAACTCACTCTGTAGACCAGGCTGGCCTTGAACTCAGAAATCTGCCCGCCTCTGCTTCCCAAGTGCTGGAATTAAAGGCATGCACCACCACTGCCCAGCGGCAGGTAGAAGGATCTTAATATAAAAAAGATGCGTGTGACAGCAATATCTGTAATTTCAGCCACTCAGAGGGCTGGTGGAGAATGAGTAAAATATCACAGCCAGTCCAGACAATTAGCCTCAAACAAACAAACAAACACACACAAAAACACATAAACAAAATAGAAACCACCACCCCAGGCACAACTACAACAACAACAGCAACACCACCATCACCACCACCACCACCAAAAGATCAGGGATTTATTTCAGGTAAGGGGGTGTGCCTACAAATTCCAAGGCAATGAATTCCATTTCCAGTAAGAAATGTCCTTCTACGTCAACAAGTTTCTATTATGATAAAGTATTTTTATATACAAGTAGGTAATTTGTATATCCCATTTAGTTATTTCAACATCCCAAGAGAAAGGAGGGGAAACTTCTTCAAGCTGCAGATGAATGTTGGAGAGACAGTGTTCTCTTTGTCTCACACAAAGTGTGACAAGTGACAAAACCAGCCTCAAAGGCAGGTTGTTGTACTTTATAAAAAAGAAAGAAAGAACCAGGATATATTTTATAGAAGCACAGTAAGGTAAGGTGGAAGGGGTGCCCCTGAAGACCCATGATGAGGCACCTCTTTCCCTGGAGGTACCAGCTATAGAGGCAGAGAAAGGCAGAGAGGGGAGGTACCAGCTATAGAGGCAGAGAAAGGCAGAGAGGGGAGGGGAGGGGAGGGGAGGGAGAGAGAGAGGGAGGAAGACAAGGAGAGAGGGAGAAGGAAAGAGAGAGGGGGATGGAGAGGGAGAGGGAGCGGGGAGAGAGAAGAGGCTGGCCAGAAACATGTAGAGATAGAAGGGACAAAGAGGGTAAGAGGGTAAGAAGGTGAGGAGAGGGCTAGCAGCCCCTTTTATAGTGAGTCAGGCATACCTGGCTGTTGGCAGTTAGTTGTGGGCAGAGCCTAGAAGGAATGCTAACACAGGTTCACTTAGCTGAGAAGCCAATGATTTTAGACATGTCCCAGAAGAGTGAAAGTATATGGTGGTTTTGTCCATTACTTTATTTAGTAAATCCTCTTTTTTTCAATGGTTTTATTAAATTATGTGTATGTGTGTGTACATGTACGTGCCTGCATGTATCACATTTTTCTCAAAATTTTTATTAAATTTTCTCTCTCTCTCTCTCTCTCTCTCTCTCTCTCTCTCTCTCTCTCTCTCTGTGTGTGTGTGTGTGTATGTGTGTGAATGTGTGTGTGTCTGTGTGTGTGTACAGCCATGTATTGCAGGTTCCAACTCTATTTCTTATTCGTTTACAGTGTATTTTAAATATTTGTGGCCTTGTTTATGTTGCACTGTTAATACACTGAAAAGAATATCTTTGCATGCATAGGTTTTCTCTGACAGAATTAAAAGAAAATCTATAAACGAGAAATCTTAGCCTGAATAGCGATCCACCAGGCAGGGCTAAGCACATGCTATCATTTTGCTGATCAGTGGTGTGTGATGAATGCTTAAAAAAGAGAAAGAAGCCCATTTCAATTCCCTGGTCCTTCTTAGCAGCAATGGATTAAATGCTTGCAAGAGGAGTTGTGGCTATTGTGTGTCTTGAAAGAATTAAATTTTAATCGCTGAGTGCATTAAGCCTGTATATTAATTAAGTGATTTGGGGCTGCAGAGCTTCGGGCATCAGCGCTTTTCCTGACGTCTCATTTTGCTGACTGCAGTCTGAAGGGGAAGCTCACCCACCCCACACTGCAGCACAAGATAGGGCTGCCAAACAGCAGTGGGGCCAAGCAAAAGGGCTTGCACCCCAATTAAGTTAAAAGTCTCTGAGCTGCTCTTCAATTCCAGATGGCAAGTAAATTCAAATCTACAGGAGGGATTTAATTAAGATATGCTGATTGCAAGAGTGAAGGCAAGAGTTCAATCTCCATCAAGCCCAGGAAAGAATGCAGTGGTGCTTAGAAGTGACTGCAGTGACGTACAATTTTGGACTTTTATTATTTATGTTGGGGTATGAAGCTTGTATACTTGTATAATAAGTTCAGGCTTTCTTTCCTTGTTGTGAATGCTCAAAGTAGACCCTCTAGAAACAGATAAGTTTTTTCAAAACCTAGTCCTACTTACTCCTGGCTTTTCCCTGAGCCAATTTTACTCAGATGGTGCATAACAGACACCTTTCTTACAAAGCTGTGGGGACTGAAGGGGGAATAGCCTAACATTGCTTAGATCTCTTAAAGTTCTTTTGAAAGAACAGCCTTCCCACACTTGATCCCTCCTTTTTTCATGGGTAGGTGGAGGTAGAGAGTACTGGGAGAGACAGATTGAAATTGGAGGAGGTGGTGTTTGAGAATGCGGTAGAATCTTAGTACAATGGAAACTCCCTGGACTCTATGGGGATTAGCACAGCTAAGACCCTTAGTGATGGGGGACACAGAGTCTGAACTGGCCATCTCCTGTAACCAGAGAAGGCTTCCAGCAGAGAGAGTGGGAGACCAACACAGCTAAAAAACCTTCAACTTAAAATGTGTCTGGCCTACAAGAGGTGCTAGGGTAAAGGTGGCACAGAACTTATTATGCCACGTTTGGTTAATGTTGCTTGCTGTGAGGCTCACTCTTTTCCAAAGGGAAATGGAGGAGAAAGAGTGCAACTTGGGGGAGAGGGAAGGTGAGGTAAAGGAACTGGGAGGATGGGAGGAAGGGGAATCCGGGTTGTAGTAGGCATCTCAAAACAGAACTATGGATCACCCTGAGTGTGAATATGACTGTTCCCCACTCATTACTGTCAGTGACAGTTGTGCCATCGTCCCAGCTTAGCTGCTAAAGCCTCAAAGTCAGGAATCATTGTCCCTGCCTTTGGTTTCTTCATCTACAGTCCTGTCATCAATGACTGCCCATTTCCACAGCTATCACTACAGGCATTAGTAAGATGACTGTGTTAGCATTAGGAGAAAGACGATGCTTTAGTGTGAGAGTTGCTCCTTGTAGAATGATTGGTTCATCAGCATCCCTGCTCACCACACAACCAGTAGCACAGATGTGATCTGAAAGATCTTCAGAGAGTGAACCCCAGCTGAGAATCACCTTTCTCTCATACAGACTGCCGTATCCCCACTTAAAGTTTTTGTTTCATTTTCTTATTCATTTGTTTTTGAAACACGGTTTCACACTATGTAGGTAGGATGATCTTTGAATTCTGGGCATCCTGAATCAATTGGTAGCTGGTGCTGCTGCTGCTGCTTCTGTTTTGTCTCCTTCTCCTCTTTCTCTTTCCTCCTCTTCTTTCTCCTCCTCCTCTTCCCCCTCCTTCTCCTCTTCCTCTTCTTCCTTCTTCTTCTGTTTAAATTTCTTCTTCTTTTCAAACTGCTGAGGTTTGGTTCCATGGCTTTGCATTTACTAGGCATGCACTCCATCCGTGAGCCCTAGGTCATTATCGCCTTTCAACACACACAATAAATCCTGCAAAGTTTATCTGAAGCATTTTCATTTTATTTTTGCTGCAATGGTCCACTTACATTTTTCTGTTACATAATTGTGTTAATTACCATTTAAAAATAATTTCATCTTCCTTTCAAATGTTAATGTATTTTCTCCTTGATTTATATTATGTGTTTTACCATTTGTTGCTACATAAAAATAATCTTAATGGTTTAAAACATTAAAAACAATTATTTTGTTCATAAGCCTATAATTTGTGCAACCTACAAGTCAGGAAGGAGAATTCATCTTTGTTCCATGGCCGCTGGGGTAGTTAGAAGTCTTACCATTGGTAAGTGGCTTCTAAGGTAACTCATGAGTGAAGCCAGGTACAAGCACAACTGATTCTCAGGACCTTCCTTCAAAGCCCATTGAGTGATAGCATCACTTCTCTAGTCCTTTTATATAGCAATCAGGTCATGCAAACTTCTTGAAGAACAGGGAAAATAATTGCCACCTATTGTTGCTGAGCTGGAAGAGGATGTCAAGTCTCAATGAATACTTTTGTCTGTTTAGGTAACCTTTACATTGTCTGCCATTTTCTTATTTCAAGATGAACATTAAGTTGGACAGTTTTGCTATGCTCTTTAATTGGATTTAACGTTTAATTGTGTGAGCTGGGGAGATGACTTAGTGGTTAGAATTCCAGTCCCCACTGTTTGATGCATGTATAATTAGGCAATACACTTATGCACAGTCATGTCATGTGGAATCCACCTTTTTATCATTAGGCCTCCTATAACTTATCATAAATATTTATTACTTTGCTTAATTATTTCATTGTTGATTGACATCAAGTTAATCCAACATTTAAGAGCTTGTTGCAAGGAAGTCACCTTTTGCTCACAGTAAATAATACCTAAAAGTAGAAATTCATGTCATCCTTCTTTACAAATGAGAAGACTGGATAAGGTATAAAATTATAGAAAATGATATCAAATTTAAAAGGATAAATCTAAATTCTTAAATGAAAACAGAAGCCTTTTGGAAATACAAAATAGCAAACAATAGTAAAAGAAACCAGAAAAAATGGAATTTCTAAACAACTTCAAATGGGAGACTCTTATGACTAGTGATCTATAAATCGATGACTAATCTGGTTTATAGAAAATGAAGAAACAGATTTAAGCTGCACATGCTAAACCTCTCAGAACCATGGTATAACTTATTTTTTCCTCACGACAGTAGATCCTCTTTAAGTAACAAACAAACATTGCAACACTGGATACAGAGACTGTATTTAAAGCCGTATGCAAGTAATACATAAAAGTATTATTTCTCACAATTAATTTTAATAGCAGGTGAAGAGCTATTCTAGGAATTACATTAATTATCTACCAGAATTCTTTGACACTTAATGCTAAAGTTCTAATTAAATGAAAGCTTTATGACAGCAATAATTCTAAAATTCTTGACAGTCCCTATCAGACTATAGACATGATCCTTTGGAGAAATAGTTGAGGCCAAGTTTATAAGCTTTACTTGTCAGTTTTGAAGATACAGTTATTGGTTACAGAGTTTAACTCATGGACTGTGCAAATGTGTGCAAAAATATAGTAAAATGATTAGGTGGGGTGTTTGTTTGTTTGTTTGCTCATTTGAAATCAGAGACCGCTGACCTAGAAAGTTCCACTTAAATCAGAAGAAGATACATGCACACAAGGTTATAATTCCTAATCCTGTCTGATTAGGTCATCAACTGGGGACCAAGCATCAAAACATATGAGCTAATGGGGGTCATTCTCTTTCAAGTTACCATAGTAAATATCCCAAAAGTTATTTTCAAAACAAATATGTTGCCTGTTTATTCTTTTGTGTTTGTTTCTTTTCTTTTTATTGTTTTACTAGAAATTAAGCCTAGGGTCTCATGCATGCTAGACAAGATAACATATAACATTGATTAAATCCCTATATCAGCATAAGGATTTTAAAGGAAAGCTAAATAGATTAAATTTTATTATTAGATTAATTTTTTTTGTTGAAATGGAGAAACATTAAGATCAAAGCTGTGATTTAGTAGTTTACTGTAGGCTCAATGTGATGGTTAATGATGTTTGTCGATTGACTGGATTGAGGCTCTTCCAGATTAGTAAGTCACAACTCTGGGTGTGTCTGCAAACATATTTCCAGAGACAGTTAGCTATGGTGGGAAAAATCTGCCCAGAAGGTGGGTAGCATACTCAGCTGAGGTACCAGATAGAATAAAAGGGAAAGAATACCGCCCAGTGCAGACATTCTCCCTTGCTTCCTGCCCACTGTGGTACAACTCTGTCATGCCAGGAAGTTCTCATGCCCACCACCGTGGATGAGACTTCAGATCTGTGACCCCAAATTAATCTTATTCCCTTTGAGTTGGCTTACTTAGGTATTTGGTTACAGGAATGGATATACCAACACAAGCATCATTGAAAGAGTGATAGTTCAGGTGACATTATAGGTGGGCAAGATAATTAAGAGGAAAATCAAGAGGTGAGGGTGTGACACAAAGACATGTCTCATAAGGAAGTCAAAGGATGCGAATAGGTGCAGCATTCCTTGTCTAGAGAAAATAAAAATAGGTTAATTTTCATTTGAAGTAAAAGTTTAGAAGGTACTAATTATTTCCAGACATTCCTGAACAATGAGAAAGCTAATAAGTTACAATCACAGGAGGAAGGTCAGGTTTGAAGGTAAATCCCACTGTTAAGTAAAGTTTGTATCTATTAGAAATTCTGGGAGCTATTAATAAAAGGGGGATTTGGATTTCCAACAGGAAGGAGGTCAGTCCATTCATACCATGAGATATGTATAAATATTCTACATAAAGATAATTATTTTGCTTAGAGAATGTCTATTCAATCAAATTCCTTTAGTGTTTTGTGTTCATTCTTTTGTAAATTATTTTTTATCTTGAGATTTTAGAACTTTACCATCCTTCGTGATTATCAGCTTAATTTATAGTATTACCAGAACAAACATTTTTTAACTATTTTCATTTTTGTCTGTTACATTCTTCATTTTTTTTTTTTATCAAAAACCTGTAACTAACTAATATAGTTTTCTGGCATCTAGAATTCTCTATAGCACATGCGATTAATATCTGTATCTCACATTATACTATAAACCTCAAGAAAGCAAGCATGTTTCTTTGTCTCGATAAACTTTACAGCCTCGTGGAATGGCTAGGGTATGCAACCAGGACAGCTCTTAAGAAAATGAAAATTAAAACCACATTTATTAATAAGTATAAACATGTTTGATTGAAATGGTACACAGTGACATTACGAGTCAAGTGATACAAATGAACTGTAAGAAAGTTTAAAAAGACTCTTAATATGAAACACATAAGAAACACAATTATTATTAGTAGAGTTATAATTGGATAGAGACTCAATACTTGTTTACTAGAGAGAGTTAAAGAGCTTAGATATTAATAACATGATGCTATTAAAATTAGATTATAAAAATTTAAATTAAAATCACAATGCAATTTCTTGACACATCAAACAGCCCAAACTGTTGCACAAGCTTAACAAGAGAGGCATTTCTAGTTTTTATTATGTACTAAAATAAATTGTCACATATCTGTCTGTTCCACTATTTATCATTTATATGTGTATCCATCTGTCTGCCTATCTATCTACCCATCTATCTATCTATCTATCTATCTATCTATCTATCTATCTATCTATACATTTATCTATCTATCTATCTATCTATCTATCTATCTATCTATCTATCTATCTATACATTTATCTATTATCTATCTATCCATTTATCTATTTATCTATCTATATATCCATCTATCTATACATTTATCTATTATCTATCTATCCATTTATCTATTTATCTATCTATCTATCCATCTGTCTATCTATCCATCTATCTATCTATCCATCTATCTATCTACCCATTTATCTATTATCTATTTATCTATCTATCTATCTATCTATCTATCTATCTATCTATCTATCTATCATTTATCTTCTTTTAACAACCAAATAAGGCATACACTATTAGGCCTGCTTGGTAGTTTAGCAAAATAAAAATTGATTATGAAAATTCTTTTGAAATTTTAAGTTGTGAAGAAGTTGGAGAGCTAGGATTTAACTCTATTTTTTGGCATAAGGTCTAAGGTACTACAGGATAGCCCTGAATTCACAGCATAGCTGAGGATTTCCTTGAACTACTAAGCTTCGTTCCTCTGCTTCCTGAGTTCTGAAGTTACGGGTGTGTGGCACCATACTTACTTAATGTGCTGGTGAGACTCAAACCCTGGGCTTTGTGCATGTTAGGCAAGCACTCTATCAACTGAGTTATAGCCCCAGGTCTAAGAGCTGAGAGTTTAATAACTCAAGCCCATGTTATTCTATGGTCAGTTCTTTGTCCTTTGTAGAAATTTATCATGTACTTCCTTTATATTGTCTGTGACTGTATTTTTATGAGAAAATCCAATACATAGGATTTATAAATTCATATTTTGTAGTTTAGTGAAATATATGAAGATTTGACAAATTGGACAATCCTTTACTGATCCACTGTACAAAAGGGACTTTGTTTAACTCACAATCTCAAATCTCTGGTGTTTTACAGACAAGGGATAACACAAAAACCTATTGTCATTCATGAGAAAATACTTCCAGTCTTAATATGTCAAGTTTCCTCATATTTGATTATAAGATTTTGTTCACTTTAAAATGTATTTAAAATTATAACAATTGTCTGGCTATTGAGAATATTTATTGGACTGAGGTGCTCACTGTCAAGACTGAAGTGCTGAGTTCAATTTATGGAACCCACATGATGGAAGAACAGAACTGGCTCTAGCAACTTTTTCTCTGTTCACATGTGTACACTGTGCCCTGTTTAAGCCTCTGCCTCCCCACGCACAATTAAAGAAGCATTAATGAATTTTATAGTTTATTCAGTTTTCTCAGAATTATTTCATATCTTAAATATAAAGTAACTGCATTTATTAAACTGTTTATCACAACTTATCAGTTAATTATGAAGATTTACTTTCAGGAAAAATTAATTAAATTTATTCAATTGGTTAGAGTACTACTACTACCTAAATAGATGTATTAACATTGAAAAGGCTATTAACTTGAGTCCAAATGAAAATATTTATTTTTAATGTGTGTAGTAATGTTTCTCAGGACCTCTATTTACTCTCCAGTTCCCAGTATTAGATGTAAACCTTGAGAAAATGGCTTTGGATAAGTCTCAGTTATCAGGTTTGTAATTAGAAATAATAACCATGGGTGTCTCCTTGCTAATCAGAACCACCACTGTTTTGTGAAAAATTTTAAAATGTAATTTAAATTATGCCTTCAGATACATATTGCACAGCTAGGCACTATTACATATTTTTAAAGGTTATGTCTTTTTAGAAGACCCTTGGATAATATGTCATAATTGAAGGAAAATTTTTTTATAATGACAGTTGTTAATTCTAATATTATTTATGACATTTGAATAACATTTATAAAGGGCATTTATCACCATTTATCTGAGGTAAGGAAACACAATAAGAAAGTGAAGTGAGGCTTATAGGTAAAATTTGGCTGGGGACAAACTGTTTTGCGCTGTGTTCACTGTTTTGAGTACTAGAGTTAAAGCTGCTTTGAGCTTCTGTGACTACACTTTGTGCGGGGATGTATTTTCAGTTCTCCTGGGTATATATCCTAGAAGCAGTATTGATAGGCCATATGTTAGTTCTATGTTTCCCCTTTGAAGATGCCCCAGACATTCTCCCACACTATTTTACACCCTCAGCAATATACAACAGCAGCTGTCATTCACAGGGGCACTACCTTGAGAACCGCTATTCCAGACCATTGTGAGTGAACAACCTGATGCTCTGGTATTTTCAGAAAATGGCCCAAGGGTATGTTAAAAGAATGAAGTAAAGTCACAAGTTAGTATTTGAGCCCAGAACAGCTTGGGTTCAATGATTTTTTTTTTTCATTTTCCCTACTTAAGTCTTGGAGATGTGTCCTGAGAAGACTGAGTATCAACAGGAATTTACTGGGGTGAACTTCCCATTCACCTTGGTTCAACAATTCTACGGAGTAAAGAATATGATGAAAGTCTCATTCACTTTCACCTGTGACCTTTAGAACTTATTTATGTCTCTTTCAAGTATGTGAGTGCCTTGGCTGGATGTAGTCACGTTCACCATGTGTGTACCCGGTGCTCCCAGAGGCCAGAGGAATGTGTAACATGCCCTGGAGCTGAGTTTAGATGGCTGTTAGCTGAGTTTAGATGGTTGTTAGCTGAGTTTAGATGGTTGTTAGCTGCCATTTGGGCACTGGGAACTGAGCCCAAGTCTTCTGCATGAGCAACAAGTGCTCCCAATCACTAAGCTGTTTCTTGAGTTTCCTTCATGTGTTCCTTTAATTTTACAAACAACATAGAAAGAGCACTTAAAAATAAAGGTACAAAAAACTTTTCTTATGAATAGTTTATTTTATTCACAATAAATAGAAAACCCATATACATTTAATTGTGTGTAAATTGATTTCAAAATGAAAGAAAGTGGATTAGTAGTTGCAAGGGTTACTTCACTTCTTGATCTCTATTTTTTTCTAAAATGTTATTTAAAAATATTTATATAATTTTTTATTATAGTCTATAAATTTAGTAAAACAGGTATTCTTGTTGCTACTTTGCTATACACTCACTACCACCTACTCCTACAGTCTTCAAAATGTTCATACTTTAAAAATGCATTTTAAGGCTTTTGGAGTAAATTTTGGGGTTCCTTTTCCCCAGGGAAACAGCCCATATTTCCCTCATATCAGATCTTATAAACTTAGAGCTTTCCCTGTAACAAGTCTCTATTACATATCTATGCTTATATTCCCACTGTATATTCTGATTGGAGGACATTAGAGCCATGGTTTCACCCTTCCTCGATCACAGAATTCATTAAAGGGTGCACAAAATGCCAGCTGAATTGACATACAGCTATTTTGTCTAAATAAGAGGAGGTATTAGAGAGAGGGAGGCATATATACATACACACACACATATACATATGTATATATGTATATATATAGAGAGAGAGAGAGAAAGAGGGAGAGAGAGAGAGGGAGAGAAAGGGAGGGAGAGGGAGAGAAAGGAAGAAGGAGAGAGACAGGGAGAGGGAGAGGGAAAAATTGATTCTAGTTCTTTTGGAGAAACTGTATCCTTAATTTTTATACATTTTTTACCATAATCTCTCTAACTCCTCTGCCACTAGTCCCTGCTGGAAACCACAGCAACTAAAATATCAACCATCTTTAGAACTACTTTCTCACTCAAATGATAGCCTCAATTTCTTAAAAATAATTTTTCCTAGTCTTCTTCCTAATGTAGCTTGAGGAGTTTTTATGACTTGTTCTCAAAATGTATCAGTGACTTTCTAGATGCCTAGAAAATAGAAATAAGGCTTCTCTAGTGCTCCCTTTGAAATTGTTGATGAGACTATGTACAAATCTGTGACAGTGGTGTGTTCTTAGTGCAGCACAGAGAAATCCTGCAGGAAGGAACTGTTTTCCCTGGCAGCCACATCGTCAGCCAGCAGCCCATGTTTAATGTTTTAAACCTGATTAAATACATGTTTGTTTAAGTTTGTAGTGATTTGCTTCAGTGAAATGTGAATTTTCTTACCACAGCAATCCACTCTAGAGTTTTGGAAACATAATAGTTTTTTTTTTTCTCAAGAAAACACATTTTTTTTCATGATATAACTGTCCTGTTAAAAACATAATACTAAAAGGAACTTTCCCACAGTCCTTGTTTTCATTTTAGACACAAAATTAGATTTAACTACATGAATTATTCATTTTCAGAATTAGTTTACTACTTCTAATAATTGGCTTTGTACCACTTTCCATATTCTTTTAATTTTGAATTACCTAAGATGTTATAAAAGAAAGCCTCAAAAATCCAGTGATTTGGTGATTTTGGACAGAAAAAGAATTTGAATAACATAAAATTGACAAAGAGGTTATTGTGTGCAGAGGTGACTAATTTTAGGGTTTGAGAATTTCTTTACATGAATGTGTTTTTGCTAATTTTGAAATCTGGGTTGATTTACCTCTTATTTTTGAGTCACAATATGGTTAGCATGATCCTAAGTGATGAAGTCACTGAAAAATAAAGCGAGCTTCAATGCTCATTGCTATTAAAATCTCACTGATAGAGAATTACAAGGAACATGTTTGGTTTCATTGTAAAAATCACACCCAGGCAGGGTTGTTTGTTTATCTGTACATCCATTAATTATTCTCTTATTCAGTGCATATCAACTGCACTTTCTCCTTCCTCCACTCCTACCAGTCTGCAACCCCCTCACACACACCTCCCCTTTCTCTCAGATCCATTCATCCTTTGTTTTCAATCAGAAAAGAACAGGTCTCCCAGGAATATCAATCTTTTGCTGCATAACAAGTTATAGTAAGATTCGGTACAAAGCCATACATCTGGGCTGCGTTGGTAACCCAATAGTAGGAAAAGGTTTTCAAGAGTAGGTGAAAGAGTATGAGACAACCTCACTCCCATTGTTAGAAGTTCCACAACAACACCAAGCTAACTACATAACATGTATGCAAAGGACCTGGCACAGACCCATGCTGGCTCCACGATTGTCACTTCAGTCTCTGCGAACCCTCATGAGTCCTGCAGTGTTGATTCTGTGGGTCATGTTCTCTATGGTGGCCTTGACCCCTCTGGCTCCTGTGATTCTCCCTCGCCCTCTCTTATAGGGTTCCTCCTGCTCTGAGGGAAGGACCCAATGTAGATTCCAATTTAGGCTCTTCACCTAATGTTTGGTTGTAGGTCTTGGCACCTGCTCCCATTAGCTGCTAAAGGAAGCCTCTCTGATAATGATTGGTCTTGGTGCTGATTTATAAGTATAGTAGAATATCATTAGGACACATTTTATTGATTTTTTTAAAAAAATCCTAGGTCTTTGGGTTATCCAGCCTTCTCCTTTCCTGGCTCTCCAGGAAGTGATGGCATGGGCTCTATCTCCTGACATGGGCCTCAAATTGGACCAGTCTTCAGATGACCACTCCCACTGCACCTCTATTGCAGGCAAGATAGATTGTAGGCTTTGTCCAACCACTGTAAGTTGTTAGGCAATGGTTTTAAATTATCATATGAATGTGACTTTCCTTTAACAACTCCAAGAATACACAATAATAAAAACCTTATTTTTAACCTGGACTAGTCTAAGTTCTAATTCAGTAGAGTTTTGTAGTGTCCTCTGTCAAATATGGAAAGAGAGAAACTTCTTCAAAGTCTGTGTGATATTTGCATTGATTGATGATTTATACTGATTGTCAACCAGACAGGATCAAATCCTCTAAGTGAGAAGTGAATACAGGGAAGGGTTATCTAGACTTAGCCAGTCTCTGACTGTTTCAGTGAGGGATTATCTAGATGCACTGAGGGCCAAGCCTCTTGTTTAGCTATTGAAAAGCCTTTCTATGGACAGTGCCCTGAGCTGAATAAAACAGATAGACTTCAGCAGTCTTAATCCCTTCCTGTTTCTCCATGGTGAATATAGTGTAACCTTGACTGCTGCCTCAAACCTGACACCCTGACTTCACTGCCACAAATATCTGGAATTGGAAGCCAAAAAAAAAAAAATCCCTTTCTTCCTCAAGTGGTTTTTGTCAGGTCATTTTGTTGCAGAAATGAGACAAGTGACTAACTAGTGCCATTATCCTAGGAGCCAGTTCTCCTTTGCTTATGGAAACTTCCAGATGCTTATCATTAAGTCACCCTTGGTCTTTCTTATTTCTGTTGTCCAAGGAGATGCCAAAGCTGGTTTCTCTCTTTTCTCAATGAATATCTCCTCCAAATCATCTTATGAGCAGCATGTGCAGATCAGCTTGCTGTGGTTGAAGCATACAAAATGAAGTAAATCAGGGGTACAAGGGACTGTTCAGACAGCTGGGACAAAATATAATGGAATTGTTAGCTCTTACACATCAAAATCTTATTTCTCAATGGTTTGGGCAGTTGGGAAGACCGAAGTCAGGGCATCGAATACATCACTGATAGATGTGGGACTGCATTCTGAATTTCCCTAACCTCATATCTACAAAAGGATGGGATCTACTCTCTGGTCACTGATTAAAGGACACATCTCATTCTCCTGTGTGAGAATGGAGCCCTTACCGTCTAGTCATCTCTTGGAGAACTTGTCATTAGCTACCGTTACCTTGGTGCTCACAGTGGGTTTGTTTGGTTTAGTTTTCTCTCTTCCTCTTTTCCTTTCTTTATTTCTTTCTTTCTCTCTTTGTCTGTTTGTTTGTTTCTTTCTTTCTTCCTTTCCTTCTTTCTTACTCTCTTCCTTTCTATCTGTAATTTTAGACAAGGTCTTAGGTAGCCTGGGATAAGCTTGAACTGTCACATCCTCCAAGGTGGTAGAATTGTATGCCTGTGTTGCTCAATTGAATTTTTTTGTTGTGGTGGTTTTGCTGTTTTTGAGTCGATGCCAGGTCTCAGGTACCCTAAATTCCCTGTCAGGTAGCAGCACTTAAAATCACTATAATTAAACATTAGTCTATATATAGAACATAAGCACCCAGATCAAAGTCATTAATTGAGAATTTCCTAGATACTACTGACTTCTGTGTTATTGCATGTAAAGGATAGGACTGTATCCTTCCTTCTCTGCTCCATGCTCTGGATTTCTCCTCGCTGGATTTACTTCCACAGTGTATTTGCTCCACTAGAGACAGAGGCATCTTCTAACAGTCCTTGGATGACTGATTCCTATGACTTTTATAAATTCTCATACTCTGATTGGTTTTGAATGTAGATGAAATGGAAATTTCTGCTTTTGTTGGAGGCTCAGTTGTGTTAAGTAATGGTTTCTGGGAAACTATCTTATGAGAGGATGTTTTTGTTGAAGCAGCAAACACATGGGAGGATGTTTTGCTGAGACAGACAAGTTGGGTTTTTCTGGAAGCTCCCTGGAAAAAGGGCATGCGATGTTTTGTTAGAAGTGACGCTTGAGAGAACTCATGATGTTTGGAAAGAGAATAAATATAACCCAACAAACAGTGGATGATGCTGTATGGTATTGGTTCACCTTGCCACTCTTTGCTGGTCTTCAGTTGGCTCTACTGTTACTAGTCTTCATTGGTCTGCCTTACTTTCTCTGACCATTGTTTGCCATGACTTTGTAGAGAGAAACGAACCAAGGAATTTCTGGTTGTGTTCTGGTAGCTTCTTGCTGCTTCCTCAGACTCAGGCAGATTGGCAGAGCCTCATGTTTTTTTTTCTGGATCAAACTGCAGATGTTGATTCATGAATGGTGCTTGTGAGTCGATTGTGCTACTGTTGTTGATTCATGTGAATTGACCTGCTGATAGTCTGACAATTGAGATTGGATTTGTCCCAAAAAACTATTTCTTTTTTTTAAAATTAGATATTTTCTTTATTTACATTTCAAATGATATCCCCTTTCATAGGTCCACATCCCCCTTTACCCTGTTAACCTTTCCTTTCCACTAAGACTGGTAGGTGGTAGGCTAAAAGGGAGGTTAAAGCTTTTAAGTACACTTATTAAAGTAAGTTTTAAAAAATATAATCCTAAATGTAGGTTTGTTCTTAAAGTAAGTTCTGTGGCCCGGGCAGGGACTGGCCAGGATAGTTGACATAGAGTATGCCAAATAGCGTTTAGATTATGTGAATGGGGGAGAGGGTCACTCCTTAGAAAGGAAGATGAGGGTAGTTGTGGTAGATAGCTGTGTTCCCTCTAAAAATTTACTTCATAAGGCTGTTGAATTAAACAATGCTAGTATTTTCTTTGCATGTTAAGGTAAACTACCTATTTGTCTCTATTTACCCAGAGATGGACATTAAACCCTGAAGATAACTGTTAGACCATTTATCAGGATAAAAAGTCCAACCTTATCTGTTGATTTTATATCTTTAGTAGTAAAACCAAACTACATATGTGTATCTCAGTTGCTTATCCTTTATAATGTCCTAAAGTAGATAGTATACTGTGAGAGTCTCAAGGATAGCAAATACCTAAAATACTCTATTTGCTATCATTATGCCTAAAGTCTATATTATAAAAACATATAATATTACTTTAGTTAATTTAGAATCCCCTTGCCACATGTAATATTACTTTAGAGTTAATTTAGAATATCCTTGTCAGGGCTTATGAATCACTTTCTGCCCAGTGACAATTTTTTTCACTTGCTTTCATTTAAAATGCAATCAATGTTTGCTGCTGGGCACATCCATATAATGTCTAATGTTTTTAAAACAAAATGTATAAGGTCCAATTTATGATTTGATTATGTTCTGTGAAAAAAAATGAGAAGCCTAGGGACTACATTTTGGAGGACTATCAATATGTTGAAAATGACAGGTTTGTGTTTAGAATCCAAATAATAAAGTAACAAGTATTCTAACAAAAATAGAGGTGCATGTGAGAGCAGTCATGTGTTGTCTGAGAATTCTCTCACATTAAAATGTAAGAATTTTTACCTCAGAGTGTGTAGAAGTCAGTGCTATAACTCGTCTTTGTCCCATACCTGTGATTCCTTCTCAGGCTGTGGTGAAATGCAAAGCTGGCTGCTGGAATCTTACCTGTCCTCTGTGCTCCTGTCTGACCCGACTCCTTCACTAAAAGCAGTGATTGCTCAATTGCAGAATCCATCAGTGGTCACTACTTCAGTAGGAAGTAGGATTCTAGAGCCTATCCTCAAAAGTAGTGACAGTTGATTGGCCCAGTCTTGGGTACACCTATGACAGCCAATCACAGCTGTAGTGAAGTCATCACTATGTTGGTTTTACCCAGAGATCAGCATTCTATAGCACTTCTCCCTGTCTTCCTGCTCTTACATTCTTTCTGTATATTATTGTATATTATTCTTCAATGACCCCTGAACCATGCAGGTGGTAGTGTATATATTCTGCTTATGACTGAACACTCAACCATCACTTATTTGCAACTTGAGTAGCCATACACCTCTTTATTCACTGTTCCTCATCCAAAGTGAAGCTTCTCTAAGTCTTGGAGTAGCATTTATTTATGGTATGAATATAAATATTTAGAAGGCTTCTTGGTGCCATGATGATTCAGATAAACAATAACAGTAAATTCACCCATAGGATTCAACACTTCTTCAACTAAGGGTTTTGACTGTGTTTAGGTTCCTGACATTAATTCATTGTTGTGAAGTAGGACTCAAATCCAATCAGAAAGCAATTGATTACCTCTATGACAGTTGGCCACTACTTGGCATATGTATATGGAAGATTGGTATCATAGATTTTAGGGTTAGCAACAGGGTCAGATCAGTGGTGCATTTTCTCTCTTAGCACTTCTTAAACACACTTTCTCTTGGATTTTATGAGGATGTGGTAAACTAACTCACTTTCTCACACAAAGATATTTTGATTATATTTTATTCTTAAAATGCTGTAAACCTGAAAGTTTAATTCTTGAACATTTAAAGGTCATGTTATTTAATTCATTTGTGCACAGTCAGAGTCAGATGTCATGAAATGGTGGGAATATATTTTAAGTTGGATGACTGGCTCATGATGCAAACATCAATTAAAAAGACTAAGAGAGCTACAACATTTTGAGATGATATAGTCTTATGAGACCTCTTAACATGCCTTTGGTCATTGACTAGAATAGTTTTATAAACATCTCAATCATCTATATATTGACCTAACTGTCATCAATCATTCAACAAGTCCAATAAGTTTTTCCATTAAGTAAAGTTTTTTTTGCACATGGACAGAGGAGAATTAACACAAATAGTTTGCAATAACAGCTACTTATTAATGTTATTTATAGCTGCTCAATAATTTGAATTATCATCCTACAATTTGCCTTGTTATGGAAAAATATTGTGAAATGTATCAATGATATTAAAAGACGTGAAGATGCTTCAGCACATGCCTCAATCACTTAACACATAAAAGAACTAGTTATTTAAAATTTTCATTTTTATTTTGAGCTGAGGACCAAACCCAGGACCTTGTACTTGCTAAGCAAGTATTCTACCACTGAGTTAAGTCCCCAGCTTCAGACTAATTATTTTAAGTAGCTATTGAACTTTCAAAATAGTAAGAAGATATTACTTAACAGAAAAACTTATAGAACTTGAAATGTGATAGATTCTTTACATTGGAAATTGCAACTCCAGACTGAAAGTAATTCATGTTGTTCCTAAACTAACAAGTCTGATGCACTTTTAAAATCACAGAAGCAGATTAAGATAGCTCCTCTTTTGTGGCAGAACTAAACCTATTGCCCAAAGAGAACCATATTATCAGAAAGAACTTACTAAGAACGTTGTCAAAAATGTCTAAAAACACTTCTGACACTGTTTTATTCTGAGCTACTCTGACTTAGGACCGGGGAGGTTTTGTGTTGTATTTGATCATAGTACTCAGGGTACTGCTGAGATGGCTCAGCCAGTAAAGGCCATTGCTGGGAAGGTCTGGTAATCTAAGTTCTATTGGAACCACATGATGGAAGAGAACCAGCTCCAATAAATTGTTCTCTTGGTTTACACACACACACACACACACACACACACACACACACACACACACACACACGGATAGATAAACCTAAAAAAAATCTTTCTTTGTTTTGTTTTACTTTTGTTTTTGTTTTGTTTTTGTTTTTGACAAACAAGATAGCTTAGACAGGGTTGTGGACAACTGCCAGCAATCCTGACTATCTGAGTTTGATCCTAGGACTATGTGGTAGAAAGAGAGAAACAATTGCCATAAATTATCCTCTGACCTGAGCACATATTTAATCACACAAATAAGTAAATTTTATTTATTTATTTATTTTTCTTAGATGTTTTTGTTATTTACAATATCTCCTTTCCCAGGTTCCCCTACAAAAGAAAAAATAAAAGTAAAATAAAATAAGAGAAAAAATTAAAAAAAAAAAAACCCAAAA
>NW_022196894.1:76037931-76043011 GCF_008632895.1 Mastomys coucha
AAAAATTAAAAAAAAAAAAACCCAAAACTAAAAAAATCCCCTGTTCACTCCCCACACCCTCTGCTCACCACCCCACCCTCTCGCACTTCCTGGCCCTGGCATTCCCCTACACTGGGACATAGAACCGTCACAGGACCAAGGTCCTCTCCTCCCATTGATGACTGACTTGGCCATCCTCTGCTATACACATGCTGCTGGAGCCATTAGTCCCATGATGTGTACTTTTTGGTTGGAGTTTTAGTACCTGGGAGCTCTGAGGGTACTAGTTAGTTCATATTGTTGTTCCTGCTAAGGGGCTGCAAACCCTTCAGCTCCTTGGGTCCTTTCTCTAGCTCCTTCACTGGGGACCCTGTTCTCAGTCCAGGTAAATGTTAAAAAAACAAACCTTGCATAGAAACTTCTGTCTACACCTAGGAAGGACAGCAGATCCATAGCCCTCTCTGCCCCTTCCCTGCAAGTGGAGAGCTTGCCTCCAGGGAGTGCTCCAACCCAGGGACTCAGGTGAGATCTCCATTTTCTCTCCGGTGACTTTCTAAAGCAGGACCAGCTGGGAGGCACAGGCCTCAGAAGTGGCAGGGCATTAGGGACAAGATCCTTTCTACCTCAGTCTACACCTAGGAAGGACAGCAGATCCACAGCCCTCTCTGCACCTTTTCTGCAAGTGGAAAGCCTGTCTCTAGGGATTGCCCTGACCCCAGGACTCAGGAGGGATTACTGATCCTCAGCCCTCTGCACACAGGTTTTACCAGAGGAGAGCTGATCTCCCAGAAGTGCTGACACAGGCTTATAGACCCACAGGAGGAAGAAGCTCCAGCCAGAGACAGCAAGAACATCTAACACCAGAGATCAACAGATGGTGAAAGGCAAACGCAAGAATCTTACCAACAGAAACCAAGACTACTTGGTTTCATTAGAACCTAGTATTCTAGTAGTACTGGATATCCCAAAACACCAGAAAAGCAAGATTTGGATCTAAAAATCATATCTCATGATTATGATAGAAGAATTTAAGAACATGAATAACTCACTTAAAGAAATACAGGAGAACACAGGTAAAGAGGTACAAGCCCTTAAAGAGGAAACACAAAAATCCCTTAAAGAATTACATGAGAACATAAATAAACAAGTAGAAACCCTTAAAGAGGAAACACAAAAATTCCTTAAAGAATTACAGGAAAGCACAACCAAACAGGTGAAGGAATTGGACAAAACCATCCATGATCTAAAAATGGATGTAGAAACAGTTAAGAATTCACGAAGTGAGACAACTCTGAAGAAAGAAGTCCTAGGAAAGAAGTCAGGAACCATAGATGCAAGTATCACCAACAGACTACAAGAGATAGAAGAGAGAATCTCAGGTGCAGAAGATACCATAGAAAACATTGACAAAACAGTTAAAGAAAATACAAAATGCAAAAAGAACCTAACCCAAAACATCTAGGAAATCCAGGACACAATGAAAAGACCAAACCTAAGGATAATAGGTATAGAAGAGAGTGAAGACCTCCAACTTAAAGGGCCAGTAAATATCTTCAACAAAATTATAGAAGAAAACTTCCCTAACCTAAAGAAAGAGATGCCCATGAATATACAAGAGGCCTATAGAACTCCAAATAGATTGGACCAGAAAAGAAATTCCTCCCACCACATAGTAGTCAAAACACCAAATGCACAAAACAAAGACAGAATACTAAAAGCAGTGAAGGAAAAAGGTCAAGTAACATATAAAGGCAGACCTATCAGAATTACACCAGACTTCTCATCAGAGACTATGAAAGCCAGAAGGTCCTAGGCAGATGTCATACAGACCCTAAGACAACACAAATGCCAGCCCAGGCTACTATACCCATTTACCTCAATTACCATAGATGGAGAAAGCAAAGTATTCCATGACAAAACCAAATTTACACAATGTATTTCCACAAATCCAGCACTTCAAAGGGTAATAAACGGAAAACTTCAACACAAGGAGGAAAACTACATCCTAGAAAAAGCAAAAAAGTAATCTTCTAACAAAATTAAAAGAAGATAGCCACATGAACAGAATTCCAACTCTACAACAAGAATAACAGGAAGAAACAGTATCTATTACTATCTATTAATATCAATAGACTCAATTCCCCAATAAAAAGACATGGACTATCAGACTGGGTACATAAACAAGACCCAACATTTTGTTGCATACAGGAAACCCTCCTCAGTGACAAAGACAGACACTATCTCACAATAAAAGGCTGGAAAACAATTCTCCAATCCAATGGTCCCAAGAAATAAGCTGGAGTAGCCATTCTAATATCGAATAAAATTGATTTTCACCCTAAAGTGATCAAAAAAGATAAGGAGGGACACTTCATACTCATCAAAGGTATGATCTACCAAGATGAACTCTCAATTCTGAACTTCTATGCTCCAAATGCAAGGGCATCTGCATTCATAAAAGAAACTTTACTAAAGCTCAAAGCACACATTGTACCGCACACAATAATAGTGGGAGATTTCAACACCCCACTCTCTGCAATGAACAGATAATGGAAACAGAAACTAAACAAAGACACAGACTAACAGAAGTTATGAAAGAGATGGATTTAACAGATATCTATGAAACTGTTTACCCTAAAACAAAAAGATATACATTCTTCTCAGCACCTCATGGTACCTTCTTAAAAATTGATCATATAATTGGTCACAAATCAGGCCTCAACAGACACAAGAAGATTGAAATAATTCCTTGCATCCTATCAGAGCACCATGGACTAAGGCTGTTCCTCAATAACAACATAAACAATAGAAGCCCACATACACATGGAAGCTTAACATGACTCTACTCAATGATAACATGGTCAAGGAAGAAATAAAGAAATTAAATACTTTCTAGAGTTTAAGGAAAATGAAGCTACAACATACCCAAACTTATAGGACATAATGAAAGCTGTCCTAAGAGGAAAACTCATAGCTTTAAGTACTTCCAAAAAGAAACTGGAGAGAGCATACACCAGCAATTTGACAGCACATCTGAAAACTCTAGAACAACAAAAAGCAAATTCACCCAAGGGGAGTCAAAGGCAGGAAATAATTAAACTCAGGACTGAAATCAACCAAATAGAAACAAAAAGAACTATACAAAGAATTGACCAAACCAGGAGCAGTTCTTTGAGAAAATCAACAAAATAGTTAAACCCTTAGCCAGACTAACTAGAGGGCAGAGAGGCAGTATTCTAATTAACAAGATCAGAAATGAAAAGGGAGATATAACAGACACTGAGGAAATCCAAAAAATCATGAGATCCTACTACAAAAGCTTATACTCAACAAAACTGGAAAACCTGGATGAAATGGACAATTTTCTAGACAGATACCAGGTACCAAAGTTAAATCAAGATCAGATAAATGATCTAAACCGTCCCATGTCTGCTAATGAAATAGAAACAGTCATCAATAGACTCCCAACCAAAAAAATCCCAGAACCAGATGGGTTTAGGGAAGAGTTTTATCAGACCTTCAAAGAAGACCTAATACCAATACTCCTCAAACTATTCTACAAAATAGAAACAGAAAGTACTCTACCCAATTCGTTCTATGAAGCCACAATTACTCTAATATCTAAACCACACAAAGACCTAACAAAGAAAGAAAACTTCAGACCAATTTCCCTTAGAATATTGATGCAAAAATACTCAATAAAATTCTTGCAAACTGAATCCAAGAACACAACAAAATGGTCATCCACCATGATCAAGTAGGCTTCATCCCAGGGATGCAGGGATGGTTCAATATTCAGAAATCCATTAACGTAATTCATTATATAAACAAACAAAGAAATAAACCATATAATCATCTCATTAGATGCTGAGAATGCATTTGACAAAATCCAACATGCCTTCATGATTAAAGTCTTGGAAAGATCAGGAATTCAAGGCCCATACTTAATCATAGTAAAAGCAATATACAGCAAACCAGTGGCCAACATCAAACTAAATGGAGAAAATTTGAAGCGAATCCACTAAAATCAGGGACTAGATAAGGCTGCCTACTCTCTCCCTACCTATTCAGTATTGTACTTTAAGCCCTACCCAGAGCAATTAGACAACAAAAGGAGATAAACGGAATGTGAATTGGACAGGAAGAAGTCAAATTACCACTATTTGCTGATGATAGGATAGTATACTTAAGTGAGCCCAAAAATTCCACCAGAGAGCTCCTAAAACTGATAAACAACTTCAGCAAAGTAGATGGATATGAAATTAACTCAAGCAAATTAGTGGCCTTCCTCTACACAAGGGATAAACAGAGAAAGAAATTAGGGAAACAACAACCTTAACAATTGTCACAAATAATATAAAATACCTTGGTGCGACTCTAACTAAGCAAGTAAAGATCTGTTTGACAAGAACTTCAAGTCTCTGAAGAAGGAAATTGAAGATCTCAGAAGATGGAAAGATCTCCCATGCTCATGGATTGGCAGGATTAATATAGTAAAAATGGCCATCTTGCCAAAAGCAACCTAAGATTTAATGCAATCTCCATCGAAATTCCAACTCAATTCTTCACAGACTTAGAAAAAGCAATTTGTAAAAAAAAAAAAAAAAAAGAGCAATTTGCAAACTCATCTGGAATAACATAGGCCAGGATAGCCAAAACGTTTCTCAACAATAAAGGAACCTCTGGTGGAATCACCATCTCGGACCTTAAGCTGTAGTACAGAGCTATTATGACTAAAACTGCATGGTATTGGTACAGGCAGCTAGATCAATGGAATAGAATTGAAGACCCAGAAATGAACTCACAAACCTATCGCCACTTGATCTTTGACAAAGGAGCTAAAACCACCTAGTAGAAAAAAAGTCAGCCTTTTCAACAAATGGTGTTGGCTCAGCTGGCAGTTAGTATGTAGAAGAATGCAGATCCATCCATTCCTATCTCCTTGTACAAAGCTCAAGTCCAAGTGGATCAAGGACCTCCACATCAAACCAGATACACTGAAACTAATAGAAAAGAAAGTGGGGAAGACTCTTGAGCACATAGGCACAGGAGAAATTTTCCTGAACAGAACACCAATAGCTTATGCTCTAAGATCAAGAAT
>NW_022196894.1:76043788-76046288 GCF_008632895.1 Mastomys coucha
AGCACACATGGTATGCATTCTCTGATAAGTGGATATTAGCCTAGAAGATCAGAATACACAAAGTACAATCGACAAACCACAAGAAACTCAAGAAGGAAGACCAAAATGTGGATACTTCATTCCTTCATAAAATGGGGAACAAAATCCCATGGAAGGATTTTGAGATGCTAACTATGGAGCAGAGACTGAAGGAAGGACAATCCAGAGATTGCTCCACCTGGGAATCCTTCCCATATTCAATCATCAAATCCAGACACTATTGTAGATGCCAGCAAGTGCTGGCTGACAGAAGCCTGATATATCTGTCTCCTGAGAGACTCTGACAGTACCTGACTAACACAGAAGTAGAGGCTCACAGCCATCCATTGGACTGAGTACAAGTTCCCCAATGAAGGAGCTAGAGAAAGGACCCATGTAGCTGGAGGGCTTGCAGCCCCTTAGGGCTTCCAACAATATGATCTAACTAGTACCCTCAGAGCTCCCATTGAGTAAACCACTAACCAAAGAGTACACATGGTGGGAATAATGGCTCCAGTAGCATATGTATAGCAGAGGATTGCCAAGTCATCAATGGGAGAAGAGGCCCTTGGCCCTGTGATGGTTCTATGTCCCAGTGTAGGGGAATGCCAGGGCCAGTAAGGGTGGTGGTGGTGAGCAGTGGGAGGGAGGAGGAAACAGGGTTTGCCTTTGTTTTTTTCTTTTCTTTTTTTTCTTTTTTTTCGGAGGGGAACCTGAGAAGGGAGATATTTTATAACATGCAAATAAAGAAAATATCTAGTAAAAAAATTAAAAAAAAAGAAAAACAAACATCTTCCCCCCCCCAAAAAAAACCCCACAAATCCTATTATGTTTGCTGAGTGGGTAAATTCAATCAATTATTATCATATGGCCTTTATAAGTATTGTAATATAACGTGATTTCTGAAAGGGTTTGCCTCTGATTAGGTATATCTAAGGTAGATTTATTTAATGCCTGTCTTGAGGGATCCATGTGTATTGCAGTGGTGAGGTTGAGTTATCAATCAATACTGCTTCTGTGAGAGATTTGCCTTTAGTGTAAAACAAAAGAAAAATCCCAATGCTATTTTAGCACCTTACTTCCTTCAGAGAGGAGCACACATGAAAACAATTAGAGATAAAATATAAACATGTATTTTAGATAATAACAACTTGTTAGCTTTTATAGTCTCATCAACTTTATTAATTTTTGTTAATGTTCTTTTTAATCAAGAAGCATTATCAAAAGAATAATAACCTGAATTAAGAACACACAGTGTTCTGGTACTATAGGACTCTGGGATTTTAGCAGAGGCAGAGCTCTGATGGGTCCCATGTAGGAAGAATTTTAGAAAATGTTTTTAAAATTTGTGTGTGTGTGTGTGTGTGTGTGTGTGTGTGTGTGTGTGTGTGTAATCCCCTGTAGCTGAAGTTGCAGGTGGTTGTGAGCAATTTAATAATATGAAAGCTAGGAACTGACTACATTCTCTAAAAGTATAGGACAATGTGCGATGTGCTTTTAATCACTGAGCCATTTCTCCAGCTGTATGTAGTGAGATGTTTTGCAGCTCTCTCTCCTCTCGCTCTCTCTTTCTCTCTCTCATCTATCTATCTATCTATCTATCTATCTATCTATCTATCTATCTATCTATCTATCTATCTATCTATCTATCTATGTATCATCTATCATGTTTTGAATACTTTTATATTAAATTGTTTTATTTACAATCTAAATGTTGCCCTATTTCCCTCCTACTGGAGTTCATTACCCCTTCCCCCTCCCCTTTATTTCTGAGGTGCTTCTCCCCACCTCACACCCTCCCCCCAGTCCCCACCCCCAGCATCCCTCTTCCCTGGGGCATCAAGTTTCAAGTTTCTATAGAATTAGGCATATCCTCTTCCACTAAGGCCAGACAAGACAGTCCTCTGCTATGTGTGTAGGGGTCAGAGACTAGCTTAGCCTCTGGGAGGTCTAAGGGGTCAGAGTTAATTGATATTGTTGTTCTTCCTGTGGGGTCCCTTCAGCTCCTTAAGTCCTTCCCCTAACCCATTGGGGTTCCTAATCTCAATCTAATAGTTGTCTGTAAGTATTTGCATCTGTCTCAGTTAGCTGTTGGTAGAGCTTCTTAGAGGACAGCCATGCTAGGCTCCTGTCTGCAAGCACAGCATAGCATCAGTAACCATATCAGGGTTTGATGTCTGCCCAGTCACTGGCTGGCCTTCCCTGTCTAACTACTGAAGATGCTCTCTTCAGATCCCATCTCCCCGCTGTTGGTCATTTTGGCCAAGTCATCCCTAATGAGCCCTGGGAGCCTCTCACAGGCATTTATTCTCTCTCTCTCTCTCTCTCTCTCTCTCTCTCTCTCTGTGTGTGTGTGTGTGTGTGTATTGTGTGTAAAGCTTGATTGTGAAACCCCCCTCAGTCTCCCACTCATGGGATAGCTGTTATCAGTTTTCTTTTATTTGTAGTCAAAACATTTCTCTAGGACCTTGCAGAGAATTGG
>NW_022196894.1:76051288-76074236 GCF_008632895.1 Mastomys coucha
AACACCTGGTTTATTAGTCTCATGAATAAACACACAAAATCACCCCTACTCTAAATATTTGTCTTTATACTCACATAGAAGTACACTTCTCAGCCTTCATTAACTTCTTTTTTGCAGCAGAAAGAGACAAATACAGAAAACCACAATCAATAAAATGCACTGTGGTAGAGCTCAGACCCAATGGATAAATCCAAAACACATCTCTTAAACATCTAAGGGTCAGAGTACACTGCAGAAGCAGCAGCAGAAGGATTGTACTAGCCAGACAAGCAGGGAGTGACACTTCTGTGTGACTGTGAGTCCTAGTCATGACAGAAGCTACACTTATAAAGTCTCACTAACATGGGCTGAAGAGGACCAGCAATAGACATGCTAAGGTGGATGCTGGAAAGATTGCAAGGCTTCAGCATTACAAAAGAACCACAGGCAACTAAGGAATGCTGAGGGTGGAAGAAATATTCTTCCTCAAGAAAGAGCACACCAGTTGGTTATCCAATCCCAAACGATTAGCCCTGAAAACATTTAAGTAATATTATACAGACTGAGCAGGTTATATTTAGGAATATCTATGTATTTACATGTATGTGAATGAATACAATGACAATTTATATATAAAAAAGAGACCCTGAATCTAAAAGAGTGCAAGGAGTGCAAGTGGGAGGGTCAGGGTATAAAAAAGCAAGGAAAAATGTAACTATATACTATATCCTCAAAAATAAAGAAATAATATTTTAAAACCATGCATGATTTTCACAAGCAGATTTTGATGGTAAAAGAAGATGCTCTTCTTATGTGGCTCAGCATTATTTAATAGTTCTTGTCTTTTTCTGGATAAACTTCCATTCTAAAAACATTCCCATCATATCTTTGGCATATGTCTTCTCGTTGTATTAAACCACAGTGATCATCAGTTTCCCGTCTATCTATATGGGTCTTCTTATAATCTCAGTCTTTGATTGAGGTGTATATAACAGAAATAAGACTGCAACACCTCACTTCTTCCAATAATCACTCAGGAATCTATGATCAGTAAGTATGGTAATATTAATAATGGAAGCTGATTTCAGGGTTAGCCATGCTAGTTCACCTTAAGGATTAAATTGAGTTTAGAGCATTACTGAGCATCTTAAGGGACATATACAGAAGAAATCTGAGGGAACAGAGGTAAGTTTTTAATTGTAGAAGATTTTGCCATAGAAGTGTGAGTGAACATTGAAGTGATAAAAGTAAATAAAGTTATTATTATATTAGAAAAACAATAACAAAGTTTTGATGACAGAATTTTTGCTTTATACTGGTTAATTTTAGTCTTAGTAGAAATCAAGATGCCATTTCACTTTCTGTTGTTAATAGAGTAAAGCCAGGCAGTGGTGGCACACACCTTTAAACCCAGCAATTCGGAGGCAGAGGGAGGCAGATCTCTGAGTTAGAAGTCAGCTTGATCTACAGAGCAACCTGGTCTTCCAGGACAGCCAGGGCTACACAGAGAAATCTTCCCTTAAGAAACCAAAACAAAAACAACAAAACAATAAAACAAACAAAACAAAACAAAACAAAAATAGTTCTTTTGCTACAATGTTCCAAACTGAGCCTTATTTTTAAGAGCTGAGTTGGAGATAAATCCACTGAGGTCTACAAATCTGCATTTTACTGGTTGAGGTTTTCTGCAATTGTGTCTTACTGTTTGCAAACAGAAATTTCCTTGGTGAGTGCTGAGGACTATGCTTATCTGTGGGTATCAGGATTAATATTTAGAGTATAATTTAGGATTGCAATGATTTAATAAATTGGCAGATTGGTTGTAGATTCTCTTCCAAGATCCATGGCTTCACTAGTCTTGGATAGTTGGGCAGTGTCCTAGGATTCGGTGTTATTTCCTTCTTATGGACCGATTCCTCAGTAGTTCCAAGTAGTTTTGCATGACACTACTGCACACAAAGGATTATCATGGCTTGCTGGCTGTTGTGTTTGGCAAAGTAGAACTGTTGGTTACCTCCCTTTGGAAACTTGCTTGGGACCTTTTCAGACACTGTGGGTAGGTAATGTTTATGGACCCATTGTTTCTACTATTCAAATGGGAAGGCATTTTTTACATTATTCATTAATACTCTAAATAAATATAATAAAACACAGCCGTAAAACGTGGAATCATTTTTCAATGTCAAATGCTTAGAGTCTACTTTCTTACTCATCAGACAACATTTTAGAGCTGTTTGTATGCATTAACATGTAAAATTTATATATTGAAGCACAATCTTTATAGACATTATGTAGCTTTTAAGCTAATACCTATAAGTAAATCAATTTGACAGCCAGACAAAATATATCAATAATTAAGCCATTGTATGCAATACGTTTTCTGCAATAAGTGAAGTTGAAACTAAACCTTGGAAAAAAGAAATATGTAAGAAATATAAAGATAACATTACTATTATTCTTATTGTTATTAATAGAAAGTCAAATTGTAATGAAAAGCAATAATGTCAAAGAAAATATCAAACATAAGAACTGAAATTCTTTGTTTTTTAAGTAAACATTTTACATGATTCTGTAGATCTAGATCATGAAGGTTTTCCTATAACTTCAAGAGTTTCCACTCCTTAGAAATCTTAAATTGGCTAAATATTTCTTCACAGGAAGTCTGTACAACTTAATGGGCATATTAAAAAAGAAAGGCATCCTGTGGTTTATTGCAAAATGTAAAAAAAAAAATGAATTTCATCTTCCTTTGAGAGACTCATATACTTATTTGTAAGGAAACAGGAGGCACATTTGAAAAAGAGATTTTAAGGACGTTTGTAATGTTACATTTGCATTCACAGGACACCAGTTCTTCAGATTCAGAACGCAGACATATTATTGTGTTGATATGCTGAGATTCTTTAAAGAAATATCTCTACACATTCTGCCTTAGCTAGTTCTGCATTGTGATTATTGATTTTTTTCAATATTTAATTTTGTCATTGAGCTTTGAGTGTGCAATTACCAACTTCTATACAAAGAATGGCAACTTCACAGATTGGGAAAATGTATATCCTATGGCATTCAGTTAGTGAAAATTAAACATATGTGGAAAAAACATTACTAAGACATAGATTATATTTTGGATCTTTATCATTCATGTATCAGTTGGTGGTATTATTGGTCACTCTCAGTCATGTATTTTATGGGAGAATATCCATAGCTATTTTGAATAAGTTACTATTAGGAGAAGATATGCTTTAAGATGCTGGGCTGTCTTTAAACCTTTGCTATGGTCACTACTAACATAAAATACATTGAGTCTTTATAATTTCTCATGAGACTCTAAGCAAGGTGGTAAACACAGCAACAGACCAAAGATAATGCAAATCAAAACCCTTTGACTGCAGAAGCTTGATCTGGAATAAAAACTAAGGATATATATATATGTATGTATATACATATATACATATATATATGTATATATATATGCATGTATACATATATGTATACATGCTTGCTCAGTGATGTCAACAGAGGACTAAAAGCACTTTGTATTTGGGAAGCCCTCCCTGGTGAGGATTCCTTCATTTTACAGCAAGCCTTATAGATTTGGAGAATCTGGAATATATAATGTAACTAAGGATATCATAGTAGAAAAATATACGGAATAAAATGACAGGCACACATGCTTATCCAATTTTGAGAATATCTACTTATGAATATCCTGGGGAAATCATTAATTATCTTTTCAAATTAAGTACAGTAGCCACAGGTTTGAAATCCAAGTTGTATTTTAAGTTGTGAAGGTAAAATCCAGAGACATGTCTAGTCTCTTCCTTTGCTGATATTCATACATAGACTTCGTCAATGAAGAGGAGGAGCTAAGCTTGTTTAACATCCTCGAAGATTCTGTCTCCCACAGTTGGTTCAGTTGCACATAGACTTCATATTTACAAAACCAACTTGCTGTCACACTGGGCTGATTAAAGAGATTAAAGAATTCAATAAAACAGATACGTAAAATTATTTTAACACACTTCTAACTGAGGTCAAATTTATAATAGAAGTGAATTCCCAACATCAAAATTATAACTCTTGTCCAGAGTTTAGTACCTATTATAGGGACTCAATGGTATATAAGGATTTTATTTTTGTTTGTTTGATTTTAGTTTCTCTGTATTGCCCTGGCTGTCCTGAAACTCACTCTCTAGACTAGGCTGGCCTCGAACTCAGAAATCTGCTTCTCTCTGCCTCCCAAGTGCTGGGATTAAAGGCATGAGCCACCACTGCCCTGCTAAGAGATAGCTCACTGGTTAAGAGCACTGATTGCTCTTCCAAAGGTCCTGAGTTCAGATCCCAGCAACCACATGGTGGCTCACATCCATCTGTAATAAGATCTGATGCCTTCTTCTGGTATGTCTGAAGATAGCTACAGCGTACTTATAATAAATAAATAAATAAATCTTAAAAAAAAAAAAGCTGGGCAGTGGTGGCACATGCCTTTAATCCCAGCACTTGGGAGGCAGAGGCAGGCAGATTTCTGAGTTTGAGGCCAACCTGGTCTGCAGAGTTGAGTTCCAGGACAGCCAGGGCTATACAGAGAAACCCTGTCTCAGAAAAAAACAAAAAAACAAAAAACAAAAAACCAACCAATCAAACAAACAAACAAACAACCCAGTAAGGATATTTTCTTACTGATGGTTTTCCTAACATACCAGGGGCTTCCAATTGCCGAGCTTGAAGATGAAATCAAGCTCTAATGGTCCAAGTTCCTTTTGCCTCTACAGGCGTACAGTATCTGGACAAGAAAGTATTTCAGTGGTATGTACACTTTTTTCACTCACAGAAGGCATTTACACGGAAATCCTAACTTCTTTCCAAGTTTGTATTGTGCATCATTGGCAGCTGCTATCAGATGTATTATCTGAAGTTGCTTGTTTTCCCATCAGCATATTTGAAAATCATTTACATTTTGTCTTAAGCCTCCTGTTGCTGCCCCTGCAGTACTGGCCTGAGTGTGACTTAGTGCTCTTCTTCGAGACTTGGCTATCGATAAAGATCATTATGGCATTTTAAGCCCTGTGACAGATTGGCTTTTCATTTACTACCTCTTTCCAAAGAAGCACTTAAGCTTGATAAGTCTATGTCTTTGGAAAGCTTACTTTCTCATTTATAATAAAGCTATTTAGAAAAAAAGCAAGATCCTGTGGCCAAGTGATCTTTCAGTCTATGCATGTGGAGGAAAAAAATAAAACATCCCTTCCAACATTTATTTTCAGTCATTAGCCCTAAAGATAGACCAAGATAAAAGAAGGAAGATTACTTAATTTGGAGTTTTTTTGCTAATGTCCGTCATAATTTAACACTGATAATTTCCTGTAGGCAGTGTTTGTTTGTCCATGTTTAAGTGATGCTTGCTTCGGCACAGTCTGGATTGTGCTATCAATACTCCAATAGCCAGAATTCAGGGTCACTTATGTTTCGTGAAGACGTACACACTTGCAATACTTCTGGCCTTATCTACTGCTTGCCAAAATGTCTGTGTTCCTGTTCTGGTTAATTTTGTAAATTTTATACATGCTATTGTTATCTGGGAAGACGGTACCTCAATTGAGAAAATGCCTCCATGAGACTGGTCAATCGGCAAATCTGTGGGTCATTTGCTGTTGGCAATGTCACCTCTGGGCAGGTGTACTGGGTGTTATAAGAAAGTAGGCTTAACAGGTTATGGGGAACAAGCCAGCAATTAGCATTCTTTAATGACCTCTGCTTTAGTTCTGACTCCAGGTTCCTACTCAGAGTTTCTCAGTTGAATTCCCTTCATGATGAAGTATGAACGGTAAGATGAAATAAACCCTTTCCTACCCAAGTTGGTTTTGGTTATGCTATTTATCATAGCAATAGAAGTGAAGTTAGTCCAATTGTCCTTGATTGATGAGGTTCCCATGTATTATTCTTATGCCACACACCCAAACACAGATGCACACACACACACACACACACACACACACACACACACACACCCTATATGTGTACAGGAAACATATATATATATGTATATATATATATACATATATATATACACACACACATATAATATATGCACACACTTCTTATGCCACACACCCAAACACAGATGCACACACACACACACACTATATGTGTATAGTAAACATATATATACACACACATATATAATGTATGCATATGATATATAATGTATAGTATGCATACATATATATACATATATGTGCTTGTATATGAATATGCACATGAGAGATACCACTTGTTATCCACAAAAGTTCATTATATCTTTTCTCCATGGCTCAGAAATACCATACATACTATTTAATATAATCGTATTCCACCCATGCATGTGTTCCCTATAAAATGGAAGCAGGAATGGCTCAACATTCAGGACTAAGGAATAGTGAAGTGGCTATACCTTTTGACTGTTAGTCTTTCTGACAACCTCACAAAGGATATATCTGAAAGACTTGGCTTTTAATGTATTTAGAAAAAAGCTGCTTGAAGAAATGCCTAAGATCAATCAGAAAAACACTAGATCGCATTATTTCATTTTATTACATGAACCTGAGCTGTCAGCCAATTATACCTCATATTGTTACTTAAATTTCTCATTCTTAAGCACATAGTATCACTATTAAGAACATAACAAGACATAGTGTGCATAGATGAGCAGTCATGCCTCTGTGGTGGTTTGCACCAGGGCAACATGAGTTAATTGGAAAATAAAACGTTATCCTTGAGAAAACAACAATATTGCTGCCAAGTATAGGGAAGTTGAAACTAGAGGGATGGTAGCAACAGGTATGGATGACGAAGTCACTTCATGCTGTTGATGGAACACAAAATGCAATCTTAGAAACATCAAAAGACCCCAGGAAGAGTGTGTACCAAGACATCAGCTAGGAGAACAAAAAGGGACGAGCAAACGAAATCCCAAGCGATAGTTAAATACACCATCGGTTGCTAATTAAAAAAAAAAAACTGTACTGGATATTCCTTAAAGGTATGTGTCTTTGTCTCTCTTCTGTTTGCTGTAACAGAATACTCTGGCAAAAGCGACTTAAGGGCTAAAGGCTTTAGTCAGGCTACTGTCCCAGGTTCCGGCTCGTCACAGTTAGGATGTCACCATGTGAGGACCTTGGAGACGCAGCTGGTTACCTTGGATCTAGAGCCAGTAGAGAATGAGAAATGTATACATGTGCTTAGCTCCTTCATTTTCCCTTTTGGAGTCTGGATTCCCTGTCCAGGGAATACTCTGCTCATAATTAAGATGTGTTTTCCCACCATGTCAATAAACATAATCAAGACTACTCCCTGACACCTCTTCAGAGGTCAGTCTTCCTGGTAATTCTACATTTTTGTCAAGTGGATGATTAACAATAATCATCACAAAAATGTAAACCAAGAAGCATGAACAATATCAATTACAAGTAGGGACATTTTGGGAACTACAACAATAGAAGATTTTGAGAGAAAATATTTCTTTTGCTTAATCAGTCTTTTTATGTTAGTGACAATTTAAAAATATGGGATTTTGATTCCCATGCTCATTTCAGCATTGCTTACAGTACTGGAGTTGTGAAACTGACTCCAATGTCCACCACTAAATAAATAAGGAAGCTGTGATGAGCACACTCAAATGATTCCTGATCTTATCACCCAGTCTTAAGGATGTCCTGTTGTTTGTGACATATAGGAACCTAGAGAACACCATGCTAAGTAAAATAAGCCAGACCAAGACAAATGCTTCATGATTCTACTTAGATACGAAACTATAAGATGCTTGATACAAAAACACAGGGTAGAATGGCGGTTTCAGGACATGCGGCAGAAAAATGAAATGATGCTGATAAAAGACCCCTAAAGTTTGGTTATACGTGTAGAATTTCTCTAGAGATTTAATTGAGAGCTTAGTGGCTACTATTCTGGAATATGAGAATTTTGCTAGTAAATTAGATCTTATTCTGTGGGGCGGTAGGCTGTGCAGGCAACCTGGTCCGGCTGAGCAAGAGGTCTGGAACCTCGGAGACACAGCGGGTGGTAATTTTTGCCTGCATGGGACAGAAGGTGTTTGACTACGCCTCCTGGCTCCTGTTGCAGTCACAGTCCTCCCCCCCTCCCCGCCCCCACAACATCCACGTATTAGCAGCCTTCCTACATGCAAATAAGGTTTTCCCAAGCTCTCAGTCCAAACCAATGAGAAGTACGTTCTATCTAACCCTGAATCACCCTCAAAACTGTATATAAGTCCTATCCAGGGAATTAAAGGTGTGCGAGAACTACTCCTTGTTCGAGTCTTTTGTTCTAAGAGCTGCGCCACACTTCTCGCTGGCTAGTTAGCCTCGCGTCAGCCCAGCTCAACCCAACTGGAACTCTTGCACTGGGCCAGGTCAGAGATCTCTGTGAAAGCCTCTGGCACACAGGCCCACATTATTCTATACACAAATATACACAGTTTCTTTCTTTCTTATACACATACATATACGAGTATATGTTTGTACACATATCTCACACACAATGTCCCTCTCTTACACCCATACTCTCTGTTACATATCTACTTACCTTCTCTTTCTCACATATACGGATGCTTTCTATATAGCACATGTAGACCCATGTGAAGGAGTGATATGTCAATTATCTTGAGAGTTTTAATAATTTTCGAGCATGGATTTATAACAAAATATAAATTGAACATGATAAATATGTATAATCTTGTCATTTATATTGAAATAAAGCTGGAATAAAGTAAAATCATAAATATAGATAAACTCGACCAGTATGCTTAAGTAGTTATAAATTAAAGTATGGATTCAAGTAAAATTTGAGCATGATGTCAAGCAACTTTAATATGCAAGTATTATGCAATGATAAATGGATAAAATAATTATTTGCAATTTAAATTTAGTGAAAACTAGGTTTAAGAATTAGTTAATGCCTCTCATTGGATGGCAGAGCAATGGGATCTAGGACAAAAGTTTGTAACATCATCAGATGGGGGAGAGAGAATTCAAGGATGTCATTTAGAATATAACAATTAGAAACCATGAAATTAATGAAGCTGAGCTTAACCAAAAGTATACATAATGTGGCTGACATTTCTATTACCTTAACTTTCAATATTTTAATCATTCATTAGGTAAAAAAATCTTAAGCTTAGATTTTAATAAATGGAGAATTGCTAAACTGCCTCCTTAGTAGGCCGAAGACACTTGAAGGAAAGACAAGCAAATAGAAGACATAAAGCTTTCAAAGGAAGCTTTGTCAACTTCACAGTTATTCATGTGAGTATAAAATTTGCAAACGCACCTGAATAAATATTTCATGATACTTTAAACTTACCTAAGCATTTTGAGTCACGGCTAAGAGGAAATATACACTATTGACCTGACAATCAAAAGGCATTTACTTAATGAAAAGCTATGGTTATTAGTGGACTTTATTATTTATTTGAAAATAGCAAGCTGAAAGTTATCTGCATGTCAGCAAATAACGCAGACAATTGAAAGCACAAAGGTTCTTTGGCATCTATGGTTTTACTTAATTAGATTTTCAGTTAGACGCTAAGCAGTGCAATATACAAAGGGCTTCCATATTCCCTAGGTGGATATAATAGTTTGTGGAGGTTTCTATTCTATTAATCTTGGCATAATTATAGATCAACGGTGAGATTATACTTCATTCCAAAGCAGATCATGCAAATATTTGCAATAATATTAAAATAAAATGTATCTTAAACAACTATTTATCTTATTTCCCCCACTTTTATAAGATGGCCTATTATTAAAAATCAGGATTTTAAAAAAAGAATAGAAGTTAGCATTATTGTTATAATGGTTTGATTTCATAGGATATCATGATGAATTAATCCACATGAGGAGACATTGTCATTTACATATCTCTAAACAAGAAAAACAAAAACAAAATGCTCCCAGTTTGTAATATACAAATGTTTTCAAAACTTATCTCTTATATGTTTGTTGTGTTTGATTAGTATAGTAGAAGAATAAGACAAATGTTATTGAGGTGAGAAAAGTGTCTTTATTTTGATGTGATTTGAGGTTAAGTTCATTACATTGCTATCTTAGCTAGCATTTTACTGATGAGAACAGACAGCATGGCTAAGGTAACTCTAATGCAAAGGACAACATTTATTATTATTATTTGGGATGGCTTACAGGTCCAGAGGTTCTGTCCAGTATCATCTAGGCAGGACCATGGCAGTGTTAAGGCAGGCATGGTAGGAGGAGCTAAGAGTAGTACATCTTCATTCGAAGGTAGCTCAGGAGCAGACTGACTCTTCTGCACTGGGCAGAGCTTCAAAGCCCACGCCACAGTGACACACTTCCTCCAACAAGGCCACACCTCCTAACTACCACTCCCTATGAATCAAGTATATTCATACCACCACTATTTGGTATGCTATATGTTATTATACAAACATGGAAACAAAGGGAGTAGCAACATCATTAAAGAAAAAGCAAAGGTTCAATAGCACAAGTTAACCTTTCCCTTCAATTACACCAGGTGAGAAGGGAAACTAAACACATCTGAGTCAGACATTTTCAGTAAATAAATACTCTTGTTATGGAATAAAAATAATATAAAGTCATTTTTTGGATTAAAGCTGAATTTTCTGTTCATTAAATTTTAAGGATGTTTAGAAAGATCTTAGAGGTAAAGAATTAAAAGAAGTTGGTTAATTTTCGGCCTGTTAGAAAACCAAAAATGCTAAAAAGTTACTATTCTGAGTCTTAGGAATAAAATAACAGCCTCTATTTATTTCCTAGGTTTTAGATACTGTTGGAAAGAGGATCCAGTAAGGATGAAAAAGACTATCCATAGACCAGGTATCATGTAGTGAGATGGATAATCTCAGGTAACTTTGAAGAGTAGATTCATTCAAATCAGTCTTAATTTAGGATAAAGAGAAAAATTCACTTTGTTGATATACTTTACTAAATTTATTTTTTTCTAATTATCCTAGGTAGGCTAATACATTTAAGCATTAATCTTAACCGTTCTACAATGTATGACAATATTTTACATATAAGAAACATTTAAAAAGAATATTTTAAGAAAATGTTCAGGCATAGGAAATTTGATATAGAGTACAAAGAATTCCCTTCCCATGGGCTCTCTCCTCTCTGTTTCCATTACTATTAACATCCTCATTACCATAGTAACTGTTACAGTTGATCAACATTGATATAGCATTAATGGGAGTCTAACTAATGTTGATATAGCATTAAACAAAGTCTAACACTGGTACAGCCTTAACCAAAATCCATACATACATTAGAGTTCACTTTGATTTTGTGGCTTATTGTTTCCAAAAATCTATAATATCATGTCAATTACTTTTACTTTACAGAAATAGTTTAACTGACCTAAAAACCCATGTACACAGCTCCCATCTCCTTTTACCCTTAAGTTTTTTGCTAATAAGACCCCAAGCCTTTCCTCATTCTCTTTCTTTCCCATCCACAAGGTTGTATTAGTTACTTTTGTGTTGTCATGATATAAAGGAGTCTTTATTTTGGGCTTTCTGTTCCAGAGAGCACCCATGATGGTGGAGCAGAGGGCTTACAGACAGAGCCACAACTTAGAGCTCATATGTTGGACAGCAAGAGAGAAACAGAGTGAAGTTGAGAAGACACTGGTTTTTGAAAACTCAAAGCCCACCTCCAACAAGGACATACCACCTAACTGTTCACCAACAGTTTCAATGGCTGTTGGCCTAGTATTCAAGCATATGAATCTACTGAATTATTATATTCAAATCAGCGCAGAGGTGAAGATTATTGGTCACTACCCACTCCCACCATGCTTCTTCCCTGCAGTCCTCAAAACAAAAATGCAATTGCTACAGAATTGAAACCTTAAATATCCAAGTTTTCATTCTCAGTTGGTAGTTCTAGGTACTCACAGTGGTGTCAGAAAGTTACCATAGGAAAATGGCACCAAGAACTGTGGCTGCTATTGATGCACTGATGTGATGTGGTGAGACCTTCTGGATTATTATTTTTGTTTGTTTTTGTTTTTGTTTTTAGCTTTGTGCTGCTGATCTTTTTTTATTTTACTAGATATTTTCTTTATTTACATGTCATACAATACCTCCTTTCCGAGTTTCCCCTCCAAAAAAAAAAAAAGAACAAAAAACAAAAACAACAAAAAAAACAATAAACAACAAGAACAAACCCCTGTTCTCTCCCCCCTCCCCCTGCTCGCTATCCCACCGTCTCCTGCTTACTGGCCCTGGCATTCCCCTACACTGGGGCATAGAACCTTCACAGGGCCTAGGGCCTCTCCTCCCATTGATGACCGACTTGGCTATCCTCTACTATACATATGCTGGTGGAGCCATAAGTCCCACCATGTGTACTCTTTGGTTGGTGGTTTAGTCCCTGGGAGCTCTGAAGGTACTAGTTAGTTCATATTGTTGTTCGTCCTAAGGGGCTACAAACCCTTCAGCTCCTTGGGTCCTTTCTCTAGCTCCTTCATTGGGGACCCTGTGCTCAGTCCAATGGATGTCTGTGAGCCTCTACTTCTATATTAGTTGGGTACTGTCAGAGCCTCTCAGGAGACAGCAATATCAGGCTGGGTTTTCCTTCTGGATTATTTTGCAGGAAAATTTTGGAAAAGTTTCGAGGAGTCAGACATGGTACCCCTACAATATCAGCTGTCTACAAATCAGGAAGAGAGTCATCAACAGAAAACTGAGTTTGTCTGACTCTGAAACATGTGCTTCTGACATGTTTGACATGATAATGAAAAAAAGCATCTCTGTTGCATAAGCCACCGACTCTGTAATATCTCATCATAGTAGCCCAAGTAAACTGTGTGTTCATGTTCACCTAATTAGTGTTTAATCTACTTTATATTCCTTGGAAAGTTTATGTAAATATTATTATTACCATAGAGGATTGAAGCTAATAGAAAAGCAATTTGTTTTGTAATAAAATGTCTATAATGTCTATATCTTCAAAGGGATAATATTCTGTTCAACTTAACATAGATAATAAGTTTGCAGCAACTATAAAAGCTAGTAACTGTCCAATGTCATTTTCAATAATTTAAAAGGAAAGTTCACGTTAAAAATTGTTTTTATTATCTGATATAAAGTATTAATTCATATGTAAAGATCAGTGGGATCACTAAATAAACTCTGTATTTTAAATTCAATGCTTTTTTTATATTTGTGATTACTTATACTATCAAAATAAATTATATATATATATATTATTTAATATATCTGATGTCTTAAGTATCTTATTTTGATTAAAATGAGAAGTCCTGGCTCAGATAAATTTTTGAGACCACTAGAAGATGAAGAAATACAGAAGCAAAGTTTATAGGGAGCCATTGAATATTCTGAGACCTTTAATACTTGAGTGAAAAGTCAGCTCAGAAGGCTGATGTATCTTTTTTAAATCAAGTATGGAGAGGAATGCTGCAGTATTTTAAAAGAGTTACTAACATGCTTGCTTATATAAATGTGCATGTAGATAATTGTACACTGCCCTTTACAATTTCAGGCAGACATTTTTTCTGCATTTAAATCTCCTCAGACAACAGTCACATGGATTTATGACTTTATGCCTGGCTAGTGAGTACACATTCCCTTTCCTTGTTATAATTGAAAGGGGCTTTCGATGACAATGTAATAGCTCCTTAAAACTCTGTGGTTCTTCACATGAAGAATCTTTTGATTATTTTATCCCATTTGCTTCATATTTATCCACTCAATAGAATTTAGAGATTAATGCATATCTAATTTGAAAGTAATCAAAGGAAGATAACTCTTTGCATCCAGTCAGTATGAGATTGTCTACTTGACCACTACATTGATATGTTTGTTTAAAAGAAAGTACCCCTGTATGGAAACAACAGGAGTAGCTTGATCCACATCAGACCTTAGGAGACATAGGATTACATTGGACCATTCTGATTTGATGATGCAATCTCCAAAATAACCAATATAAACCCCAGAATTCTACTGTGAGCTTTTCATACTGAAATAATGTGCCATTGTGATATTTGTTAATTAAATACTTTATTTTTATTCAAATTCTCATAATATTAGGGGGAAAGATTCAATAAAATATTTTAATAAGAGTAAAAAGTTATCTAATGCAATTTTAATTTATCAATTCATTCACATTTTTTTTTTTAATATTTTTAGGCATGATAGGGGGCTATCCCAAGAGTTGTTGCTTGTATCTTCAACACAGAACTGGAAGTCCTAGAAAAAAACAGTCAAAAAAGGAAAATAAAATTTATCTATGCTGGAGAGGAAGAAAAATAGGCCACTTTCACAGATTGATAAATATATATCAATATATTACTCTAAAACAATCCACAAAAATACTGTTAAGACTAATAAGATTAATGGAGTTGCCAGTCACAAATTAAATAAATAAAAATCTGTGTTACTATATAAAAATAGCAAGTTATTTGACATTGAAATAAAATCATTTGTAAAATCTGGCAGTGTCATTCATAATGTCATCAAAAATAAAATAAAAACACATTTAGCCAAATGTATGAAGTGTGTATATACTGAGAACTATACAGCATTCATGAAAAAGAAAAGACTTGATGAATCACAAGTAGAAAATTATCTCATTTGTGAAATAAAATATTAAAATATATTTATAGCTCTTAGAGAAACCTATAGATTTGATGAAGTTCTTATGCAAATTTCAGTAATTTTTTTTGCACAGAAATTGTAAATAGTTATAAGCAATGTGAGGCCCAGAGATCATTGATCTAACACTCAGGAACCCAAAAAATGGTTGGTTGCCAGTGCGAGGCTAGGTTAAGTGAGATACTAACTTGAAAATAAGGAAATAAAAATGGGAAAAAATCATAGAATTCAGGTGAGCACAGAAGATATCAAATAATCAAAAACACATCAAGAAAAGAAATAGACAAAAATGAAGCTGAAGATGTCATACTAAGAAAGTTAAAATATAGTACAAATATGGAGCAATCTAATAGCATGATATTGCCACACAAAATGATGTTTATTCAGATTGTACAGGTATGCAAAAATAAATCCATACTTTTATAGTACACAATTGGGATAGATACTCAGTTGACAAAAGACAGTTTTTTTTCCATAAGTGTATTGTGAAAATGATATTTACACAAAGAAAAATACTATGAACATAAAAACAAACAAATAAACAACAACAGAGTAGAACAGCTTCAGGTCGTTGGAAGGAAGTGTTGTCCTGATGACATGGTGGATGAAGCTGGAGGAGGCTGTGATAAGTGAAAAGAACAACAATTTTGACGTCCTTAGATGCAAACAGTGAAGGACTGAAGGAAGGGAAGGAATCTTCAATATTGGGCACTTATATGACACAACGTGTGGCATCCTTTCTAAAGACTGAAGTAATGGGATGCCTGGGTGGAAGCAGAGGCTGGGTATTTAACCACCCTCATCAGAAATCAAATTATGTGTACTATAATTATCACATTTAAACACTTTTATTATTTGAAATTAAACTATAAATACAGCATTTTCTCTTTTCCTTTTCCTTCTACAACGCAGCCGCCTTTTCTTTTCTTTTTCTATTGGACATTTTATTTATTACATTTCAAATGTTATCCCCTTTCCCAGTTTCCATACTGCAAACCCCCTATCTCATCTCTCCTACCTCTGCTTCTGTGAGGGTGCTCCCCACCCACCTGCCCATTCCCGCCTTGCCATGCTGGCATTCTCCTACACTGGGGCATCGAGCCTCCTCCCATTGATGCCAGATAAGGCCATCCTCTGCTACATATGCAGATGGAGCCATGGGTCTCTCCATGTGTACTCTTTGGTTGGTGGTTTAGTCCCTGTGAGCTTTGAGGGGTCTGGTTGGTTGATATTGTTCTTCCTATGGGGTTTCAAATCCCTTCAGCTCTTTCAGTCCTTTCTCTAACTCCTCCAATGTTTGGCTGTGAGATTCATAGCCTCTGGCATTATTTTATTTAGCTGTTGTTACATATAAATGTAATTGTTTACATTACATGCACATATGTACATATATGTGTGTATATATTCCTAAATATATAAATACAATTTTCCAAGTCTATATCATTTCATTTAGATTCATATTATTTTAGGGATGACCAATTATATAAGTTTTCACATATTAAGATTTTTATAACCATACAAATGAATTAAGGTATTTATTGAGTATCTTCTCACTCTAAAAGTTATTAATAATAACTAGTTGTATTATCATACTTTTATTTATCCATACATTTATATAATTAATTTTAGTCACTTGCCCCTGTGCCCTTCTCTTCTGCTCCTTCCCTGCCCACTGAAACACCTCTTTCTCTGTCCCACTATTACTTTCTGGCCCTTTGTTTTTATGTGATCTACTAAGCTTAATTACAATTTCATAATCAAGTATGGGCGAGAAACTATCTACTGAAACAAGAACTACTTATTAGAGTTTATACCATTGAATACAATGATACTTGCCTCCCCAACAGCTGCAAACTATCATTGTTTCCCTGAGAGCAACTACCAGGGTCCATGAGAGCAATTCTATCCATGATGAACTGTTGATGTACCTAACTAGTAGTTTCATTGAGTTCACTCTAGCCATGCCAAGTCCAGAATATATAATTTGGATTGTTGTTGTATGTTTTCCCATTACCACATCTTAGCATTCTTTTGACTCCCTTTTCCAAGATAGTCCCTGTCCTTTGGAGGAGGCCATGTAGCTGCCCATGTAGGACTGAGTATTTCATCATCACGTCTTTTGAACAGTTTTACAAGTTACTTACTTATTTTTCAACATAAGTTTATTCATTTGAAAATATTCTATGCTGAGTATCTGTGGCCCTATCTGGGATTGTGAGTAGGTGTAGCCAGTATAAAAATCAATGTGGAGATACCTTGCAAAGCTAAAAGTTGATCTGCCTCATCATCCAGTTATACCACTGTTGAGTATATACCTGAAGGAATCTCTGTCTTGCTACAGAGACACTTGCTCATCCATGTTCATTGCCACTTTATTTATAGCAGCCTGAAATTGAAAATAGCCTAGCTGCCAATCAAGTAATGAAAGTTGTGAAGTTTGCAGAAAGATATATGGAGCTAGAAATAGTTACCATGAATGAGGAAACCAACCCAGACCCAAAAAGACAAATCTTTCATATTTTCTCATATACATGGATGTTAGCTTTTAAGCTTTCAATTTGTGTGTTTTGGTCTGAATAGCTACAGAGTATAGGGATCTACTAAGGAGTATGAGGAGATATTCTAAGGTAGAGGAGATAGAGTAGAGATAAAGAGAAAGAGGAAACTGGAATAGATGAATTAAATGAAAGAGACTGACATGACAGGGAGATGGAGGGCATGAGGAAAAGGAGGGAAAACATACTAAAGACCTTTGGAAACACAAAAGTCAAAGGGGGCCTTTTGGAAAACTACTACTGTAGAAGTTTCTGTACTCTCTCTCTCTCTCTCTCTCTCTCTCTCTCTCTCTCTCTCACACACACACACACACACACACACACATGCGCACACACATACACACACACACAAATGGAATTTAAATGGAATCACCTTATAGTACAGGAGACAATGCCCCAATTAGACAACTTATTCCACTAAATAAAACTTTCAGGACCAGGAACGAGTTACATCTTGTGGAGTGATTGGCCAAAGGAATCTCACAGATCTCACCAAATATAACAGGCTACTGTTGATGCTATTGGTTATCTTCTACAACCTATTGGTAAAACTCTACTGCTGAAGATAGCACTGATGTCATTAAATATTGAGAAAGGAGACTTCTACCCAAGTAGAAGTGTTATCTCTACTGAGTAATGTTCAAGGTGCTGGAAGGAACACTGCATACTACCAGAGGAGAAAAGTCATCAACAGTGTGAATCAGCTACAAACCCTGGGACCTACAATAGCTATCTGCCTACAAAATATGTTGTTGCAAGTAATAGGGCACAAAGCTTACAGGAATAACCAAGAACATTTTGCTTAGATTTAAGGCCAACTCCATGAGATAGAATCCATATGTAAGGCTGCCAAGGTATCCAAGAACCCATGACTAGATAGTTTATGGGCTAAGGGAAAATGTGCTCCTTTTATTCTGTTAACAAACATAGCAGTAAAATGGCTCCTAATGGGATACTTCTATACCCATAGAGCAGGACATTGCTCAGTCATCATCGGAGAAGCTTCTTTATGCTTTAGGTGCCAATTAGCACAAAGACCCATCACTTGACAATGTGCAGAATGAGAAACTTTGGAGCACTCAGTCTTAAATTGGATGTCTTCATCAAACCATTCCCCTCAAGGCTCAGAGAGTTATGTGAAATAGGACAAAGAATGATTGTAAGAACCAGAGGTGGTAGATAATTCCAAGGAAACAGTGCCTTTCTTACATAATAGAACTGATACACAGACGAATTCACAGACACTGTGACAGCATGCATAAGACTCACAGACTCAGAATAGACAAAATCCCATCACTGAGAAGGGAAAGTTGACACAAATTCCCACCAAGAGGCAATTGCAACTGATACCACCTGGGAAAGGAAAATCAGTTATTCCAAAAGTGTGTCACTGGCTGTATTGCCTCATGTCACAGCTGTCTCCTTGTCCCGTAAATAGGAACCAACACAAAAGGACTCTACATTTATATGTATATATGTTTGTGTATTCTCTCTCTCTCTCTCTCTCTCTCTCTCTCTCTCTCTCTCTCTCTCTCTCCCTCCCCCTCCCTTCCTTCTTACTTTCTTCTTCCCTTAACTTCCCTTCCCTTCCCTCCCTCCTTGCCTCCTTCCTTCCTCCCTTACTTCCTTCGTTTCTTCTTTCATTCCTTTATGTTCTTATTTTTGTTTTTTGAGACAGGGTCTCTTTCTTTACGTTGACAAGTGTAGACTTGAACTCACAAAAATTCTCTTACTTCTCCTTCCAAAGTGCTTATTAGAAGTGTGTATTATCACCAGGTGATGGTGGCACACACCTTTAATCCCAGCACTTGGGAGGCAGAGGCAGGCGGATTACTGAGTTCGAGGCCAGCCTGGTCTACAGAGTGAGTTCCAGGACAGCCGGGGCTACACAGAGAAACCCTGTCTCAAAAAACCAAACCAAACCAAACCAAACCAAAACAAAAAAACAAAAAAAAAAACCTCACTTCTTTTAGTGTGTATTACCATGCTTGACTGGTTTGGATGTATTTTGTCAAATTGGTTTGTTGCTGTTGTTTTGATTTAAATTTTGTTTTGTTTGAGGGAGAAAGGAAATGAACTGGCTCGGGGAAAGAATGTCATCAAAATATATTCCATGAAAAATTGCTAAATAAAAATAAACTAGTATATATAAATATGTTAGAGATAAAAAGAGAAACAGTTACTCAAGAAGCAAAGCATTTGTGTTTAAGGATATGTCTTTGTTTATTTAGAACATGTGTAAAATACTGTAGTTTTTGATTATACAAATAGATATTTTTCTCTTTACTAATTTAATTGATTATTTATGGACATTGTGGATTTCCATCCATAAACTTTTGTTGTTATGTCTAATAATTTGTTAGTTGTAACAATTATTTACAACTTAGGTACAATTGACTGACTAACAATCAGTTTGTTGTAACAAGCCTGTAGTTCTTTTTAAAGAAACTTTGTGTTTCATTATCTATACTCTTCCCAGGGTGGTAATAATGCCAAATCTCTACTTTCTTAATAAAGAAAGCAGGATGAATGTTTAGAAAATAAAAGAAATTTAAGAAACTTGGAGTAGATCAACAATACTAACCCAAAATATCATGTAGTAAATGTTTCGCAAGAAGCACATATGAAATACTAAATGCACAGAAATAAAGTAGCAATTAATCTTATGTCATGTACAGGCATAGGCATGTAATATGTTCAAATATATTTTTGCTAGAATATAACTGTCAGAAAAAAGTCTGAGCATTTATGTTGAGTATATTTATGTTTATTGCTCAAAAATGCCAACTACTATCAGTCTGACTGCTAACTAATGTCATGACTCTGCCACTGCCCAAATCAAGTCATAGTTAATAGCAATTTTACTGTCTGAAACTACCATAATTGCTCTTAGAAATCAACAAATCAATGAAAGACGCTTTTTGGTTTTAGATACAAATACCAAACAATAAATCACATTTGGAAAGGTTACTTTTGATCTTGACAACCCAGACAAATTTAGAATTGGTTTTGAAAACAAAATAGAAACAAGTGAATTGCTTTTCCAACCCACATATATGTGGACTTAAAGAAGTGCCAACTCGTATTTACAGGTTTGGTTGTATATTAATTTAAAGTCACTGAAACCTTATTGGTTTTCTTTGTAAAAATTAATTCCCTAGACTAAAGGAACTGGTAGATGAAGAAAGAGACACAGTTGCTCTTTGTATACAACACAATTTTCTCATGTATATTTGCTCTGTCAAAATGTACTGAGAAAGATATATTGGACCTAAGGTAAAACTTGGTCAAGAAACAGTTTATAGATATCTTTCTGTGAGGATTGTCTTGAACTTAACAGTTGTCAACTCATCTCTTTCTTCATTTATTTTCATTTATACATAAAAGGAAAATGATGTCCCAATAAAATGTGTCAATACAATGCTCATTACACCTAAGCGGCAAAATAGGGTGGAAGCAGGAAGCCCAGGGACAGAATGTTATTTGGGGAAGTAATGGTGTTGTCAGCTCAAGAGTAATTGCCTGCATTTACTGAATCCAGCATGCAGGAAATATCAATAAAGATGCAAAGATTTGTTTGTTTTCTCAATAGTTGATGTCAAGTGAGTTATCTAGGCCCAATCTGCGACACAGGAACAATGCTTCTCGTGGCATTTGTTCCGGGAATTGTGAGTAATGTTCTGATCAAAGATATATCTTTTAAGTTGCTCTTGTCACTTAGCCAGCCTCACTGGCTTAGATTGCTATTTGGACATTTTCAACCTTTAATATCTGAATGACTTGTGTGAGTACACACTACTTTTATGTACAAAATGGTTATCAGCATGATCAAAGTGCCTATGATTTTGAAGGGAACAGAAAACTATCATTTCAGTCACAGAATACAAAGTGTCGTATAGATGTTTGTGATCATGCCTTATTATGTTTCAATCAAAAATCAGATAACATTATTGTCCAATTCTTTTTCTTTTCTTGTGTAAGACTGAAAGCACACTTCTAGGTTGTTCTCAGCTTAGTTCGTGTATGGTAGCATGTTATAAAGCACTTAGTGGATTGAACTTAGGTGGACTGGAAATGAATAAGAAGAAATGAAACTGGTTTGAGGATAAAGGGAAGCCAGATGATGTTGGAATATGAATTTTCACAGAGGCGTGGGCAACAAGCGCAGAAGCTAAGACGCAGGAGCTTACGACTCAGTGGTCTTAGAAGCAAGGTGGCAAAGGCTACTATTGGGGTGGGTGAGCACAAAGACTTCATATTTAACATCAAAGCAGAGGGAAGAAAAGCTGAGCCCAGATTGTGGAAAGTAGTTGGTATCAAACTGTCCAAGTGGGGAAGATTTCCTATGACTATTTATGTTAGTGAAGTAGTCTGATAAGTCAGAGGCAGTCAGACCCTTGCCAGCTAGAAAAGTTATATTCCTTCTGTATAGTGAATGGTACAATCTAGATAATTTTAAATATGTGTGGATAACGGCCATCTTGTGAAATCTCAATGAGTATTTAATACAGAGTTGAAATTCTTTTGCTGCATATGTTGTACTTTTGCAACTTCTTTATACTTCAAACATCACCTGATTTTTTTTTTTAATCCCTGGGTGACATGGCCAGGGCAGGCTTCCTTTCATTAGGTTGTAACATCCACTGAAACCACTTGTAAAACTCAGGAGCCCCGATCTAGCTTATTTGTTAACTGTAGGATACAGAATATGGCCTGTGGGAACAACATCATCTGCTTCATCTATCTAATATGCAACTGCTTTATTAGCCAAACTGTACTGACTGGTTTTGTGTGTCATCTTGACACAGGCTGGAGTTATCACAGAGAAAAGAGCTTCAGGTGAGGAAATGACTCCATGAGATCTAGCTGTAAGGCATTTTCTCAATTAGTGATCAATGGGGGAGGCCCCATCGTGGGTGGTGCCATCCCTGGGCTGATAGTGTTGGGTTTTATAAGCATGCAAGCTGAGCAAGCCAGGGGAAGCAAGCCAGTGAGTAACATTCCTCCATGGCCTCTGCATCAGCTCCTGCTTCCTGACCTGCTTGAGTTCCAGTCCTGACTTCCTTTGTGATAAACAGCAATGTGGAAATAAGCCAAATAAACCCTTTCCTCCCCAACTTGCTTCTTGGTCATGATGTTTGTGCAGGAATAGAAACCCTGACTAAGACAAATTGGTACCAACATAGTGGGGTATTCCTGTGACAACCTCACCATGTTTTGGGGATGACTGTGGAAGGACTTTGCAACCTTGGGCTAGAAGATCCATCCAATTTTAAGAGCTCTATGGTATGTTATGCATGACCCTGGACGATAATGTTCAGAACAATGCAGGAGATGGTGGCTTGGCTTGTGAAATTTCAGAGGGAAGATTAAAGACACTTATCAGGGCCATTGCTATTTTGATTGGGAAGATTCTGTGGTTTTAGTTAACTTAAGCTGAAGAATCAGCTATGATTAACAAGATGCCAGAAATACTAAAGTGAAAACTTAGCATTACTGGGACTATTGATGCTGGTTAGCCGGAGCTAATATATTAGCGGTGATTAATAAGAGACCAGCATCATTGAGATGAAATCTTCTGGGAAGTGTTTTCTGAGATCACAGAGGCTGTTTTCCAGAGATAGCCAAGGTTGTACCTTGTGCTGCAGCAGGACTTGGTAATGAGTAAGAGTCACCCAGGTGGAACTGGTTTTGAAGTTCTTGTCGTTCAGATCTTTCACTTGCTTGGTTAGAGTCACACTAAGTAAGACAT
>NW_022196894.1:76078868-76101157 GCF_008632895.1 Mastomys coucha
GCTGTTCTGATCTCAGAAACTCACCCAAGAGAGAATGGCGGATCCCGCCCGGGTCTCTGGCTTAATGTACATCAACTGATTTTTATAGCATTAGCTATGAGACCTGGGATGGTGAAATGTATATTTAGAAAAAATAGATTAGAAATAATATATTCAAGAGTTTAATAAATTTTTCTTAATACTCCATGAATTTATCAGTCTGTATCATACATCTCCATGAGAGAATGGCTGTGGGGATATTAAGATATTAGCCTCCTTGTTGGTTTCATGTACTTTTTCACTTGGTATAAGTAAATTTAGAAATACTTACTGTTAATATATCTGTCAAATTGTAACAATTGATGAAAAAACAGAAATCATGGGTTTGAAGAACAGGAGGGTTTTGGAGTGAGGAAAGGGAAGAGAGAAATGTAATTAAATTTCAATCTCAGAGACAGAGAGACAGAAAGAGACAGAGAGACAGAGAGAGACATAGAGACAGAGAGAGACAGAGAGACAGAGAGGAAAACTTTGTTAGTCTGTTCTTTCACAGAGTTCAGTCTATTCTTTCAAGATAATAATGATTTTCTGGTAGACTGAACATTTGTACATTCATTCTTTTGTCCTTTATGATTTGTGGTATAAAATAAAATTGCTGTTATCATAATGAACAAATTCTAAGTATGTTATCATTAAGACATGATATTTGCCACTTTGAGTTTAAAATGAAATATTAGAAAAAATTATAATATTCCTAAAAAACTAGCTCTTTTGTTCACTTTTAATGTGTATTTAAAGTGCTTATTCATATATTCAAGGGAAATTGTTCATCTCCTATGGTTGATACTTTATAGACAGCTATTTTCTCAGTTAGTAAGAAAGCAGATGAAGTGACTATACTCCTTAATTCTATTTGGTATTTTGTTTAATATCTTACATTTTCTTTAAACCTTTATAACACTCATTGAATATTTAACTTTTGTTCTTTTGATATTAAGGCACATTAGAAAAGCAGAGATTATATCCTTAATTGAAAATCAAATCCTTTACCCAATAAAAATTCAGCTCCATTTGTATTTAGAAAATCTTAATTCAGATTTGGCTTCTCATTGTCAGCCATGTGTAGGGCTGGGAAGATGGGCTAATGATTTGATTATCTGCCAGGTATTTCATAGGTTAAATGCAAATGATAATATCATATACTAAGTATTTGATAAAATCATAAACAGAGTTCTTTCTAAATTATAGTAACCTATGAAATAGTATTTGCTATTGTACTGTTAAATAATTATAATCCTGGCCCAGGGCTTTTTCTCCATCTTAGAGCATTTATGTTCCTGGATGAAAGACACACACAGCTTTTTATATTTTTAATATGCCTTAGGCAGCAGAATACCTGAGGAGCTGCCTACTTTCCATGCTGTTAGAATCCACTTCCTATCAATAACCCCAAATTATCACCTACTATTACTATGTTTTATGTGGGCTACTCTTAGTTCCAATTGGCCAGGCCTCTGGGCCATGTTTTCTGGCCCTTAGCTCATGTCCTCTATCCTGCATGTTCTTCTTCTGCATGTTCCATGGTGGTGGCTTCGTCCTTCTCTCCTTCTTCCTAGTAGTCCTCTCTTCCCCAAGCCCAAGAAACCTCAATCCATATATGTCTCTTCTGCCCAGCTATTGGCTGTTGGCATCTTTATTTACCAATCACAATTAACTGGGGCCAAGGACACTCAGAATCTTTTAAGCAGATTCTCTCCTCTCTGGGGCACCAATCTTGGGTTCCAGAAATTATCATTAAAATACAAGCAGCATTAGGCCAACCTACTACATATTTCTTCATGATTATGGTGGTTTGAATGAGAAATGCCTCCCATAGGTTTTGGTGTTGAATTCTTTGACACCACTTTGGAGGTGTTTTTTGGGGAGGCTTAAGAGATGAGGCCATGCTGGGTGTTGCTAGGGTCAGGATTTGATGGTAGAAAGCCCTGCCTGTTTCCAGTGTAAGCTGCTAGCTTCTTGCTTGCAGTTCTGTATGCCTGCTATTTGCTACCTTACTGGTCTATCATTTTACAGATTCAAATTCTCTGCAAACATAAGCCAAAGTAAACTTTTCTTCCATGAGTTGCCTGCTGTTTAATAACAACAGAAAGGCAATGACATCGATAGAATACATTAACAGGAAAAAATATTCTCCAGTTTTTTTTTATTTGTAGATTGATTCGCAGAACAGAAGACATTGACAATCTGAACAAACTCTATGGTTTACTATAGAAGTAGGCAAATTCCTAAAGTATGGAGCAGAGACTGAAGGAAGGACAATCCAGAGACTGCTTCACCTGGAAGTCCTTCCCATATTCAATCACCAAACCCAGATACTATTGTGGATGCCAGCAAGTGCTGGCTGACAGGAGCCTGATATAGCTGTCTCCTGAAAGGCTCTGACAGTGCCCAACTAATACATTAGCAGAGTCTCACAGCCATCCATTGAACTGAGTACAGGTTCCCTACTGAAGGTCCCTAGAGAAAGGACCCAAGGAGGTGAAGGGATTGCACCCCCTTAGGATAGACAACAATATGAACTAACTAATACCTTCAGAGTGGCCAGGGACTAAACCACCAACAAAACAGTACTCATGGTAGGACTCATGGCTATAGCTGCATATGTAGCAGAGGATGGCCTAATCGGTCATCAGTGGGAGGAGAGGCCCTTGGTCCTGTGAAGGTTTATGCCCCAGTGTAGGGGAATGCCAGGGCCAGGAAGTGGGAGAGGGAGGGTTGGTGAGCAGGGGAAGAGGGGAGGGAACGGGGTTTTTGGTTTTTTTCAGAGGGGAAGCTGGGAAAGGAGATATCATTTGAAAGGTAAAGAAAGAAAATATTTAGAAAAAAAATAAAGTTACATGAGGCAAAAGTGAAATTTTACCTGATCATCTCCTCTTGCAACCTTCTCCTATTTTATGTGTTTTATATATGCTCTTGTATGGCAAGGACATATATGTGTTAATGACCCCTTTTATTTAACTAAGCATTCATAAGTCAGTATTCCAGAAGACTCATAAGTAAATATTAAGTTCTTCACTTTTAACCTGCTACATGCTAAATGATGATGGTATTGGGGGAAAGCTGCATGCTATTCTATTTTATCTGCTGTGCTAAAGCCGTAAGACATTCATAAAACTCGTGATTGCATTTAGTAGAGGGCTTGCTCCATAATTATTACTCCTATGTTTCACCTCATTATAAACAGTATTTTAGTTCAAATTGAGTCTTTTACTTTCAACGACAATCCTCTAAATCTTATTAATCAAACCTAAAGTGAGAAACAGCAACACATCAACTCATTTAAAATGATAGAAGAAAGTTATTGTGTCTAATAGGGCTTTAGGATTTAAAAGTCCTCTTCTAGCTGCTCATAAAATTGGCAAGAGGATTATGCTGGCCCATGAGTGCCCTTACATGCCAGAGCAGCCACTAGGGGACTAAAACCACAGCTGAGATGCTTGGATTACTTGTGTGACAAGCCCCCAGAGAACTGCCAGGCAGATGCCCACAGTAATGCTAGCACTGCCTGTGTACTACAAATGTGAAATTAACGATGCATCCCATGGTACAGCTGTTACAATAAAGCCATCTGTTGGTTATCCATCCACTATTTTGTTCCTTACAGATGTGTATCAAGGAATGATAGAAGAAAGAGAAAGAGGAAGAAAAGAAAAAGAACATGGAAAGTAGTTTACATGTGGACATTCCAGTGGCATGCAGACATAGTCTAATGTCTAGCCATCCAGAAATATGAAACTCCCCTCCCTGAGCTGTCTTGCTTTATATCATCCACATTCTTATGTGTGTCACACTCAAGGCTTAAATCTTTAAACTACAAGAAGCAGCAAAATTCACTAAGTCATTCAAATTATTAGTGTCAATATTGAGGCAGGATATATTTTACTAGTTATGTTTCTCCTCTCTGATTCAAAGAGATTATTCTCTGAGATGGATGAGAAATACATTTATCTTTGGGTATAAAGATATGTACTGTACTGGTTAGCTTTATGCCAACTTAATACAAGCTAGAGGAGGGAGCCTCAAGTGAGAAAATTACTCTATAAGATGGAGATGTATGGCATTTTCTTAATTAGTGGCCAAAGTGGGAGGTCCCTGTTCATTGTGGATGGTGCCATGCCATTCGATAAGAAAGAAGGATGGTCAATCTGCAGGGAGTAAGCCAGTAAGGAGCACTCCTTCCATGACCTCTGCATCAGCTCCTGCCTCCAGGTTCCTGCCCTATGTGAGGTCCTGCCCTCACAGTTTTTAGTAATTAACTGTTATATGGAACTGTGGGTGTAATAAATCTTATCTTCTCCAAGTTGATTTTGTCATTGTGTTTCATGACAACAATATCACATCACACATCTATGTCCAGTATGGAGAGTGCATTTTGGAGTTAGACTGATTTAGCAAATTGGGAGCAGTAGGTTCTCCTCCAAGTTCCATTACTTCCATAGTCCAAGTATTAGGCTGGGTTTCCAGTACTAGACCTGATTTTTCTCCTTTTAAGCAGGTGTTAAATCCAATTACAGCTTTGGTTACCACATAGACACATGTGCCACTATTACACTCTTAGGGATAACATGCTTCACTGTTAAATGTGGTTCATAGACATCATAGATGTATAGAATGCCTTTCTCCTTTGGCAGCTTACATAGCATTATGATACTATGAAAATTAGTCCTCATGAAAGATACTTTTTGGTCAGATCCTGGTGAAGATCATTTCAACCCTGTGCTCAAATTACATGGTATTGTTAGCAATAGGGGTTTATCTTCCATCTCTGTATGGAAAATCAAAAGAAATAATAGACTATATTTTTTGGGGATGTATACCTATATCTTCATCTATCTGCCTATCTGAGTATCTATCTATCTATCTATCTATCTATCTATCTATCTATCTATCTATCTATCTATCTATCATCTATCTATGTGTGCATATTTTAAAGCCACATACATGTGTATACATGTATGTGTATGTCTGTGTATACATATGCATGCATTATGTGTAGCATGAGTTAATGATAAACTAGTATGCTTGCTTAAGGCTTTTTCAAGCATTCTTAGTGTTATCAATCCCTCCTCTCTCCCTTCCTCTTCCTCTGTAATGACCTCCCTCATTTCTCTCCAGTTAAAAATTCCTTTCTCATTTCTTCTGCTTTGCTCTTCATATCCTCCAAATATCATTTTTTATTGTTAAAGTTTGACAATCTCTCTCTCTCTCTCTCTCTCTCTCTCTCTCTCTCTCTCTCTCTCACACACACACACACACACACACACATTAAGAGTGATGTTATTATTACTTTTTGAAAAGACTAGTTATATTTAGTTGTATTCCCAGTCTCTGGGATACCTAGTCTCTGTGGGTTTTTTTGTTTGTTTTGTTTTGTTTTTTGTTTTTTGTTTTGTTTTTTGTTACATAGGCAGTGTTGTGAATGGGTTCCTTTTTGTGGAGTTAGGCACATTGGTTGGCTACTGCCTCAAGTTCTGTGCCACCATTGCCCTAGCATATCTTGGAGACAGGACATATTGCAAGTCAAAATTTTTGTAGCTGGGAAAAGGCATATATTGTAGCTTGCTTTTGAAAAAAATGACTCAGCTTTTCGGTTTAAAAATTTCATAATCTGTGTAATAATAAAGTAGCATACGTTTAATAAAAATTTCTGACAAGGTAAGTGCCTGTTCTATTCCCTGCCAGCCTACTGAAGTGCTGGATGTTTTGGAGCACATCACAAAATGAAACTGCTTCGAGAGTGCCCTGCAGTAACCCATTTTATTTTATAACCTACTCAGCAGAAATTGCTTCTATGGCTGCTGGCCATTGAGTGTACGATAACTCCATGACTTGGCACACAGTGCTTCCACTTAAGTTAATTTAAACACTTCTCTTCTCCAACTAGACTGTCCGCGGAATGCTCAAGGCTTTCCAGAAATGGTCTAGAAGTACAGAAGTAGACTTGTATTAGCCTATTGATTGCTAGTGTAGTAGTTCTGGGCTCATGACTATGGGGTTAATCTTATATTATTTTTAAATCTATGAAAGAGTTTATTTGAAATATATATTCTTGGCTTTTTAAAGCTCTATTCTTTTCTAATCTCTCCCTTTCTCCCCCATTTCTCCTCCTCCATTTTCTTTCTAAAGTATAGAGTTGGTTCCAACTCACAAAAATTTGTCTCAGTTGACTGTCTGCTTGATGGCCTAGGCTTCCTTAACTACAAAAGAGATAACACTGTTGCTTTGTCTCAGTATCATTTGGAAGAATAACATAGACAAAGTCTAAGTAGGCTACTAGCTAAGGTTTTGCTTAGTATGGGCTGGTGTTTTCCCTTTTGAGTACCTCAATTTCATGATTTTTTTCCATCTGCCACCATATCTGCCCTCTCTGTTTTGCAGTGCTTTCCAAAAATGCTTGGTTAGTTGTTCTGGTAAATTAAACTCTACTCTGCTCCACACACTACCACAGATGGAGAAAGGATATGGCTACTACCCGTGTGGCCCTTGGTTCTGGTGGAAAGATAAATCTTATGGATCTATGTAAAATGGCCAAGCAGCATTATGATTTGGCCTCAATGATAGCCTTAAGCTACACAGTTGCTCAGGAACTTAGGACTGATCCATGGGAAAATTGTCTTCAGAAATGACAGCAGAGTTGAGGCGAACATTTTTCAAATATCTCTCGATCATATATCATCTACAAAATTAGATTTTCTTATCCCCCTCTTTCTCTTTCTTTTTCTGATTGTGTCTCACTATATAGAACCATTTTATCTTTTAAAATAGGTTCTACAGTCCGGTAATGCTGCATATTATTTTTCATACGTAGATTTTAGCTTCACATCTTTTGTGCTGCATGTGAAATCAAGGAAACTAGAGTAAAGCCTTTGGGGTGGGGCATGCCTGAAGGAAGGAGAAACAATAGGATATGCCAAGATAAAGAGAGAGAAGGGTCATGTGAAAGAAAGTTTCAGAATGAGACTAGAGTGATGGAGATGAGAAGATGATAGAGGTTGAAATGGTTAGTGATAATGATATGTGTATAAAAATGCTGTAGAAGCAGGGAAGTGGTGGCACACACCTTTAATCTCAGCACTGGGAAGACAGGGGAAGGTGGATTTTTTAGTTCAAAGCCAGCCTGTTCTATAGAGTGAGTTCCAGGACAGCCAGGACTACACAGAGAAACCCTGTCTTGAAAAACAAAAACAAAAGAAAAATTCTGTAGAAACATGATCTTACAACTGTATAATATATATACATACATACATACATACATATATATGTATGTGGGTATGTGTGTGCTTATGAAGAAGTAGCAGAACCCATAAGATATGGAAAAACTGGGTGCTATTAGGGGTTGAGGTTGAAGCCGAGATAGGAGCAGGGAGACAACAAAGAAATAGAGGAATATTGACCAAACTAAAGATGTATAAAAGAACCCACAGGTCTCAAAGCTAATTGAAAATATATTGCCAGGCAGTAGTGGCACATGCCTTTAATCCCAACACTCAGGAGACAGAGGCAGGCAAATATCTTGAGTTCAATGCCAGCCTGATCTACAGTGAGTTCCAGGATGGCCAGAACTACACAGAGAAACCCTTTCTTAAAAAGATAAAAAAAATAACAATAACAACAACAAAATCATCAAACAAACAAACTAAGAGCAACAAAACAAACAAAAACTTCAAAAACAACAATAAAAAGAAGATATTAAAAATAAAAGAATAAACAGTATATGAATGAACAAGGCTGCTCCAGAAGAAATTGATAAATTAAATGAGACTTCCAGTATAAGGCATGGGTTATATGTCTATTAGTTGTTTGTATCAGAAGCTCCACAGGCATGTAAAATAATAAAGACTATTGTTATTTATCATTGATATGGCTAGATGACAAATTCCTATTGTTGTACATACCATACATTTTTGGGTGCAGGTCACAGCTAAAGTAATCTCAGTTTGACCATGTAACTCATTACAAACATGCTAGCTTTTATAGGGCTAGAAATTGATAGGCTGATGGGGAGGAAATACATCAATGGTCTTACCCAGGGATGGACCCTGTATGCTACATCATGGGTCTGGAAGAAAAGATATTCTCATTAATCCAATAATGGCAGGACTTCTTGTGGGATAACCAAATGATCTTTTGATTGGATTTCAGGTCTGATCCACATGATCGTGCCTGGTATGGCAATTTATTTTTTAAATCTATTTGTTATTTGACAACAAGAAACCATGAAACACATAGTCTTGTCATTGAGGAAGAGAAATCTAAAAGATTATGAGTGCTACAGGCATTAGATGATGTAGTGGTTTGAATGATAAATAGTCCTCATAGTTTCTGACATTGGAAAAAAATGTTTCCAGTTGGTGAGTTTGTTTGAGAATGTAGAGGAGATGTGGCTCTGTTGGAGGAAATAAGTTACTAATGGCGGGCTTGTAGAATCTATAGACTTGTGCCCTAATGAGTGGTCACTGTTTCCTGCTTGCTGTTTGACGTATGACATATGATGTCTTATTTTCTTTTGCCCCTATACTTGGTGTTTGCTGCCACTTTTTCCTGCTGTGATGGTAATGTACTCTTTTTTTCTTTATTAGATATTTTCTTTATTTACATTTCAAATGATATTCCCTTTCCCAGTTTCCCCTCTGAAAAAAAAAAAAAACCTGTTCACTCCCCACTCCCCCTGCTTACCAATCCACCCGCTCCTACTTCTTGGCCCTGGCATTCCCCTACACTGGGGCATAGAACCTTCACAGAACCAAGGGTCTCTCCTCCCATTGATGACCAACTTGGCCATCCTCTGCAGCTGGAGCCATGAGTCCCACCATGTATACTGTTTGGTTGATGGTTTAGTCTCTGGTAGCTCTGAGGTTACTAGTTAGTTCATATTTTTGTTCCTCCTAAGGGACTGTAAACCCTTTCGTCTCCTTGGGTCCTTTCTCTAGCTCTTTCATTGGGGACCCTGTGCTCAGTCCAATGGATGGCTGTGATCTTCTATTTCTGTATTAGTCAGTCACTGGCAAAGCCTGAAATGTACTCTTATTCCTCTGTAACTGTAAGCCCAAAATAAACCTTTCTTTATAGAAGGTTACATGGTCATGGTGTTTGTCACAGTCAATAAGTAACTAATAAGATGTCTACAAGGAAATATTGTCATCTGGACATAGTAGGAACAGTTATGTATGTGAACTAACAATGAATGTGACAGCATGCGCTGGACCTATTGAAGCAAAAACCTGATCACATGCAGGCATGTAGGGGGCAGGTGGACACAGAATCCTACTCCTAGATGTGGAACTATTGACAATTGGTAGCTACTGGGGCTTGGATTTTAGAAGGGCCTGAATGAAGGACAATGAAATTCTGTCTCTGTTCTATTGGACAAACTACGAATTAAAAGCCTGTGCACTTTAAAAGTAGGAACTTTAGGACTGAAGGAATGACTAAAAACATTTTAAGACTCTCACTGTTCTTACAAAGAACCCAAATTCAGTTTCCAAAACTTACGTTATGTGGTTAGTTGCTGCAGTTAAACTCCAGCTCCAGGTGAGCTAGTGTCCTTGGCTTCTGTGGATACTTTCATTTACATACTCACACACACACAATTATAAATAATTGAAACATTAAAATGAACTTTAGAATTTCACATGAGCTGGGGTAGAAACACAGTTCAGGAGTTAGGCATACTTCCTTCTATTGCAGAGGTATCAGGTTTAATTCCAAAAACCCATCATGGCACTTTACAACTTCCTTTAACTGTAGTTCCAAGGGATCCTATGCCTTCTTCTGTCCTTAGGAAACTGGACATGAACATGCACTATAAATACATTATAGGCACTCATAAAACAAACATAAAGAGATCTTCTAAAGAATAGAAGTTTGAGCTGGTTTCCCCGCCTTTATCTCTGTAGTGCTCAGGTAGCAGATGTGCTCTAAGGTGTGTGAAACAAACCCACGACTTCATGCATGTTCAGCAAACACTTTCCCTATTGAGCTGTACCCCCAGCTCCATGGTGTAGCTTTTATAAGCATATTTATACTAACATTGGAAAAATTAAGAAATTGAAATCCTAAATATTTGTAAAATAAAACTGTACTTGAGACAAAACACTGCATTGATGTAGATGAGATGGGAAGTGGTTGGAAAAGGCTGGAGCCTGAATATCAGTTCACTCTTGGGATTGCACATCATCATCTCTACAATCTATGACTGTTCCCATGAAGCGTGTGGTCTACGGCTGACTGTTAAGCATCATTTAAGTGTGTGAAAAGGTTAATAAACACCTGTCAGAGGGAATGATGTGTTCAAATACTTTTGTAACTATCAGGTTCTATGATGCATGTGTCAATTGTATTGTGTTGTCATGGCAAACTAAAATAGAAATTGGAAACTGGAAAACTAGAGGTGAGTGCGAGAAGGCCAATATCTTCTATTTAGATAAATGCAACTTCTCTTAATTTCCATATATTAAGGACAAATTTTAAAGTTCCACATAGTTTTCTCCTAACAATTATTAGATTTAGAATGTCCAGTCATAGTTGTATTCACTTTGAATTATTAAATAAGTAAATCACCTCTCCATTCTTTCTGAATCTTGAAATGTTCTTTACTTTTTCAGCCTTGACCACTTGTGGTAGATTCTGAACTCTTACACTCTTACTTCAGGAAAATAGTTTGGTCACATCCATAGTCTTTAAAATGTATTTTATGAAAGCTCAGAATTCCTCAAATGAACACACAGGGTTTTTCAAAGGTATGAGCCTACAGCTATGTGATGTAGCCATTATTTACACTTTTTCAGTTTCACGCCAATGTCACAGTGCAAATCACAGTAGGGCTACTAAGAGAAGACAAGTCACCATGAACAGGATGCAGGAGGACAACACTGCATCTGTAGTTAGGAAACTGAGAGTGAACAGAAATTTGGGACCAGATATAAAATCTCAAGGCCAGTCTCCCCTGATCAACTTCCTCCTGCAAGGTTTCAAATCGTGAAGGATCCATAACCACCATCATTTGGAGACCAAAGCTTATGAGGCTATGGGTTACATTTTACATTCAAACCACATCATCATTTAATATTTATAGCATGATATATACTCTTAAGCATAAGCAGTAACTTAATACTTAATGTTTATTTACAAAATAAATATTTTACCCACCCATTCTTTATTTATGAAAATGTATCAACTATTCTGTTTATTGTGAGTTTGCCAAATGATCCATCTACTTACCAAGTAGGCAATAGATTGTGAGTAAACACACACGCTAAGAGTAAATAAAACAAGCTCAGAATTTACAGTATGCAGAAAGAGACAAGCATAATAGACATATAACCACAGTTTTAGAAGAGTAACTTTATTGTATACTCAAGCAAATATTTGTTAAATGAGTAGCAGATACTGTATTGAGACATACTGAAGGCAAATGAGCAAGCAGAGGTGGGAGGTGAATTTAGATTCTGTGGTCAGGTAGTAGTTGTTACAGGTTTAAGAAAAAAACAGATACTCTCTCTCTCTCTCTCTCTCTCTCTCTCTCTCTCTCTTTCAATAGGGCCACCCTAGAGCTCTGGGAAAATTGAAGAGTGGACTTGGGAGAAGAACCCACCATGCTACCTAAAAGACAGGGTACTAATGGTCCCTAACTATTAGAATCAGCTGTGTGGTGTCATGGCTCATGTGAGAGGCTAGGTTGGGATCACCATAGATAGTAGTGTGATTAATTAAGGTGATAAGATAGTGAGGTCTACTACAATAAACTTGTTTTAACTAAAGTCTTTCCCTCTCTCTCTCTCTCCCTCTTGCCCCCAGTCTCTCTACATACTCTTGCATGAACCTGGACACATGCAGATGCACCCATGGGTGTGCATAAAGAGGAGCTATCAGGGCTCTCTTTCTACCACCGTATTGTCTTTAACACAGGGTCATTCAGTGAACAAGAATGATCACAAAACTTTAGCTATTTAGGCTGGCCACCCAGCTGGATATCTCTACGGGTCAGCAGGTCTTTGTCCCCCTCAGTTCTAGGATTGTAAGTACATGCAGCCATGCCTAGCTTTTTGTATTATGGGTGCTGAGAATTTCAGCTCAGGGCCTTATATTTGCACAAAAAAGGTTCTTACTCACTGAGCCATCCCCCCAGCTCCAAGGAAGTCTTTTACAGTCTCATTTTAATGAATCCCCATGGAGATGAGCCCATGGCCACAATACTTATGCTTGTTTGGTAAGAACTTGGTGTGTTGCTTGTTGTACTATTTAACTTCATAAATATTTAAAAATCTTAAATGTTATTTGTGATATTTTAGTATGAGGTTAAATGATTTCTTCCCATTAGAAAAGTACTTGGCTAAAATATCAGTGATGATTTCTTGTCTTGCTGGTAGTCTTTAGAGCTCTTATAAATCAAGGCTTTTTTAATTCTATATCTATTCTTTGGAAGTAAATACGATAGCATTCATTTCTCATGCAAGTTCTTTGCTGGTGCAAAGACTTTAGCAGCAGAGAGGCATTTAGTTTTATTCTTTTCCTCATTTCTATCCAGCTTTATTTTGAAAGCATGGATGACATGCTTTCTGCTGATGGCAGGATATACAGCCCTGTGACAGTGTGCTCCTTATTAATTCCAACATTTCCACTTTATTGTGCTGTATCGTACACATGGGCTTGGTATATGAGCTGTTTACAAATTGAAATTGGTTATGAAAAACGTAGCAAAGTGACAGGTGCACATCCAGAAGGTTATGCAAATTGATTTTTTTTTGTAAGAGTACCTTTGTGTTTTCTTCACAAATTCCCTCCTAACCTTGTACAACAAGCTACACCACTCAGTTAATTTGCTATTATGCCTAACATCAGAATTCTCACCTTTTAAGCTGCTTGATTGATGTGAATACACACTGTTTGGAAATATCACAAATACACCATTTATGCTTTTCCAGGTCTTTAGCTCTTCCGTTTGCACTTTTAAAGTTTTTCTTATGTAAAAGTCAGGATTTTCAAATATTCATCCAAATTTTATAGTCTCTTGGTTGGCTTATGTTTCACCCAACCTGGTCATCAGTTTAATTTTACCTTGTCTGGAATTTATATTTCTGTGGTATCTTTGCAATGTGGTGACTTATTACTTAGAGGGGCACAGAAGCAGTTACAGGACTTTGATTTGCTGGAAATTTGAAATTCTAATAAGATAATACTCATTAATTATGAATTTGTATTTTATTTTATAGGAAGAATGTGTGAGAAAGAAAAGAATGAAAGCAAAAAGAGGGAAGTGGGGAGAACACGGTGGAGAAAGGGGTGAAGGAAAAGAAAAGGAGACTAAAAATCAGAGGCTTTCCCAACTCTCTGGACATAGCAATGCAAAGTTGGAGACTTCAGAAGTCATCTGTCCCACTGTTTCCAGATTCTTTGAGTATGAAGCCATTGGACATACAATTTTTCCTTTTTAGGAATTCGCATTATCAACTAAATATATGGAGAGTAGTTCTATAGATTTCATGATATTTAAAAATAAGTTTTACATTTTATTAGAAGCAAAGATTATGTACAATTAGAAAATTAGTGCAGACATCATATACCACTCTGGCAGGGTGCAGTATTTAAAATTAGAACAGTTTGTAAAATAGAGTAGCAGCATTTCAAAGGTGGGACACCATGCACTTGGCAACCACAACATTTCTTCATCTCATTCTCTCTTATAAAGTAAAGGCCAAACAGGTTAAAGGCTTTCAGAGAAGACGACATGTTAAAAATTAGGGTCATAGTTCTGTCAGTGAAGTAGTAACCTGATAACCTTTCTCCTTTCTCAAAACCAGACAAAATCTCTCCCTCCCTCTCCCTCCCTCTCTTGCTCCCCCCGTCTCTTGTTATTGCTATATTTTTATAAAATCTTTCAAACACTACACAGTTTATTCTCTGAATCATCCAAATACAGCTGTTTCTATGGGGTTCCTGTTTACACCATTTCAACAATAACATTAAGAATTTTTCAGCCATCTGTATCTTTGTACTAGATTACTATATATTTTCCAACTATATGTAACTATATGTTTTCTGGGTTTTTTTTTTGAGAGTTCCATGAATATATAAACTCACAGCAGGTATTGTTACTTATACAATATGAAGTCAGTCAAAATTCCAGTCTGGAAATGGAGAAACTCAAATGTCCCACCCCTATTGTAGGAGCTAGCCATAGTTGATAGCTGTTGAGGGAAGGAAGTCTCTTCCCTTTGGGAATGTGGAAACTTGGAGGTTGCTCATGCCCCAGTGGATGGCTTCATAACCATATATAGGCAGAACTGACTGGATGGAGAGCATTATTAATAACAAAATATAATAACAAAACAGGGAACAAAGCTGGGAGTAAGATGCGATAAAGTACACTAGAGAGTGTTGGAGGGGGGACGCTGGTGTGATGGATATGATCATCATGAAGGAATTTGTCAGCTATGTATCTAATAAAGCTAGACAGCTAAGGCAGAGGTAATGATTATACTAATACAAATTAAAATTAGAGTCTGTAATAAAGAAAGATACAGAGTAAAAATATTTACTCATTCTGGATTCATAGCAATGTTGTTCACTTTAATTATTTTTACTTATCCTGTAGCTGTATTAAATGTGTTGAGAACTTGATGCATTTATATTGATCATATTCAACCCACCCCTCCTGCTAACTCCTCCCAGATCCACTTCCACCTTCCAACCACATTCAACTTTATGTCTTCCTTTTATTTTAATAAATTGTTGTCTCTAATTGGCCACTATATATATCTGGGTATGGAGCAGTCTATTTGAGTATGGGTACCCTACCAGGATCTACTAAACATTATTTAATTAAAATTGACTTTAGTTGAAAGTGATCATTTCTTTAGGTCTGATGCAAAATGTTCCAGTAGGATAGATCCATACTTAGAACAGATTTAATTATTAGTAAACTTAAAGTGATAGAAAAACATCCTTTCCTGCTTATGTAATTCATTACCTTTCTAGCATCTCTATAAACACTTGAGTTCTGCTCGATAGCCCTACAAAAATATTTCTGGAATTTCAAGACTGAAACTGGCTCCCAATTAAGGTAGTTCATGAATTCAACAGACCAGAGACCCTTTGAAATGAGTAAATACATCTTGGGGGAGTTTGATCACCTGTTCACCCCATGTTTGAGCTAGTTACTAACTTGCCTGCAGAAATTCTAACTTGCCATCTGCATCCCAAGTTCATGATTTACTTTTCTCTTCATTCACTTTTAATGTGCGCTCCTCACTGAGCATCTCCTTCATGTGCACATTAGTTCATCTGAAGATAGCCCGAAATCCAGATATTTGTTTACAATTAGTGATTTTGGGTAGGACAACTGTACACATCCACTTGATAATCAGACACAGTGGAGTTCATTCATGTATGCCCAAGACGAGAAAGATGACCATCATTATCTCCAAGAAAGTCTATAACTTTACATTGATATAGTTGTGATTTATCAAACCCAATATTATCTAGTTTATTAATTTTATTACACTTTTGTAGGCTTAAAATTTTCAAAGCCAACTTTATTTAGGATTCTTAAGTGTTTCAACCTCCCTTCTAGACCACTGACCAAAGATTGTCAATAGGACAAGGGTGTTTTAGACCTATTTAGAAGTAATTCTTTGGGGCGATTCCAATCTTCATTGTCAGGATATCAGCATTTCAGTCTAACAGCAAACACCAAGCTCAAATCTGTAGCAGTGGCTTGATCCAACAGAAAGCACAGTTTCCGCCAAAACAGCATGAATCAGAGGAAGTGACAAGAATCATCCAGAATACCATGAGAAAATTGTTGGCACATTTCTTTCAAAGAAGAGAGACCGGCAAAGACTAGCAAAGACCAGCAAAGTGTTGCAAAGCACAGCAATGCAATACCATCCTTCCATTGTCTGTGGGGTTCTACTTATACCCTTTCCAAACATCACGTACTCTCTCATGTGTCCATTCCAGCAAAACATCATATGCCCACTCACGAGTCTGCTTCGGCAAATTATCCTCTCATGTGTCTGTTTCAGCAAAGCATCCCCTTACAAGACAGCATCCAGGAAAACATCAGGTGACACAAACGAGTTTCCAAAAGAAGCCAGGAATTTCTACTTCACACTTTACTTAACACTACGACTACTACTACTGTTCAAGCTACAGGAACATTGTGAGCTAATTTAGGGGGCACCCTTTTGGAGATTACCTTTTTTACTTTAGAGATCCAAGAGGAAGATACATTTTATGTGTTGGGCCAGTGTTGGACTCTTCACCCTCTTCACTTCACTGTTCTTGCTGTATGATTTGAAAAGAGATTTAAGTAGAGTGTTAGGATATATTAATTACGTGCAAAATAATAGACTTAACTATAAGTTATTCATACGCGTGTACAGTGTGATCGTATTTGCTTCTTGGCTCTTGTTGCCTCTTCTTTCCAGACAATCTCTCTCCTGTAGGTCCCTTTTACTTTCACATCACTGATTTCTAGATTTTGTCCTCTCATCTCACTTGATTGTTATTCACACCTTCCTTTCAGCTTACTTGAGTCCAGCTCCTCCTGCATGCAAACAATTCCTCCTATACTCTTCCTCTCATTTGCCCTGAAAGAATCCATTAACCTCATCATTACTCCAAACTTGGTACTTTAAAGTCAAGTTTTTTGGGGGGTAATTTTGAGCTAAACTCTGTTTGCCACAACATTTTCATCTGTCTTTTCCTATTCCTTCTGTATGACTACAGAGCAAGTAAGTGAGCATCATTTGTTAATGAAATTATTTTAAACATACTTTTACTTTTCACTAACTCCAACAACTATGCAACATCTCTGCTGCAGATTTCTATCTATTTATTTATTTAGAAACAGGTTCTCCCTATGTTTCTTAGGTTGACCTAAAACTTATGGGAACCTTAACTTATGGGAATGCCTTGTCCTTCCAGAGTTTTGGAATTATTGGCACGAGCAACCATACTTGTTTATGGAACAATTACTTTGTTGTTATTTTATTTTTTTAATAATATATCTGATATCTACATCAATGTTTAAATACATTTTGCTCATATTCTTTTTGTCACCAAGTCCTTCCAGGTTCGTTCCCTCTCCCTCCCCACCCAATTTTAAGTTCTTTCTCAAAAAAAAAAAAAAAAACCTAATACAATGACACCCACCCTAACCAAGAAAACAAAATAAGACACAAAAAAAATGAAAAAATCCCACCAAACTGTAAAGAAATTTATAAAAAACCAATTGTGGAGTCCATCTTATGTTGGTCAACTACTCCTGAACATAAGGCCTGTCCTGAAGTGGTCAATATACCTAGTGTCACTCTGCTGGAGAAACTGATCTCCCATCAGTCATAAATAGCAGCTTAGCTTTAATGAAATGACACTTTAACTCTCGTGACTAGGTTTCCACTTATTCATGAGAGATGATTACAGTATATGTTCACTTCATATGGATATTAGCTGTGGAGTCTCTGATAACCAAGCTACAATCCACAGAATGACAGGGTAGTTAGAGATTAAGGGACTGGAGGGAGCAGTAAAACTCATTAGGGAAGGAAAAGAAAATAGATAGCTACAGATAGATGGGAATGACTGGAGTAGATGGCTCTGGAGGAGAGAGGAAGAAGGGATGGGTTGTGGGAAAGGCTACATAAAGCTAAAATTAAGGGACTTTTGAGGGATAGTATGGAAACCTAATACTGTAGCAAATTAAAAAATATATATAAAGGCAATCTAAATGAAATTGGAATAATATTTTAAATTAAATTTGATGAATTTTGATATAAATCTCATACTATATTATATAGATTATATAATATGATAAATATATTCAATCTATGTGAGAAAATTATTGTAGTGCTCTTTATAGAAAATACCCCCCTTTTTGTTCTATATTTAAGACAAAACCAGGCTCCCTGAAGTTAGTGATAAGCCACCCAGATATTTTTAGTGGTAGAGAAACAAACAAACAAACAAACAAACAAACAAACAAAAAATGTTGATTTTGTCTGTCAATCCCTTTCCAAATAACAAATCAAAAATGAGTAAGAATACAAGATTGTATTTTTCTTAATACGTTAGCTACCAGGAACAGTGCTGATCCAATAAGTCACTGGCTGACTCAATTGCATTGGTGTAATTCTAACATGAAAGATAAAAGTCCATGAAACCATACCAAGAGTGTAGTTATTACTGTCTTTCAGATTTGACCAAGTACTGAAAGTATAATTCTACTTTCCATCAGTGGTGATTTAAGTACATTATGGCATAGATATCAGAAACACAACTAATAGAAGTCTGGCATTCATGATACACTTTGCTGGGTTTTCTTCCCAAAGAAGGATCATTTCATAAGAGTACTGGGGGATGCCTGTGCCTGGGAGAAGGATGGCAAGATAGAGGAAAAGAAGATTCACCCGAATTCTTTCTACAGGCATTAATATAAAGCTTGTTCATCAATCAATGGGGATGACCACAAATATAATTTCAACTTAATTCTTACTTCTTCCATGTGTGTGATACTTCATTTAACCTTCTTCTATACCTTGCTTTATACTGTGGCTGTAGTCTTTTCCTCTCTCCATGCAGAATCATGAACCAATGTCAGATAGCTTTCTGACCAAAGCTACAAAGATTCTCACTGACATGATTTTCAGGGCCACACTACAAACCCAGGACCTAGGGGCTTTTTACACTTCCTATCTCTTATTCAAAATATCAATAGCATCTCCTCCCTGAGGACATGAACTAGTGGTAAAAATACCAAATCCAAATTTATCAGCTGCCCAAGGCCCTACAGTAGGATAGTTCATTCATAGGCAATAAAATGAACAAAAAAGTCTCTCTCTCTCTCTCTCTCTCTCTTTACACACACACACACACACACACACACACACACACACACACACACACACACATTCTTTCATTAGCAAAGTGTATTTAGTAGCTAAGAATCTCCCAATTGCTGAAATAGCTGATTCTGTGTGACTGGTCCTTATTGTGGCCATACATATTGCCCTTTTTCCAAGAAAAATGATCCATCAGACAGTGTCCTCATTTCATATAAAAACCAAAGGCAGTTGGAGGAGAGTGTGTTGCCCATTAAAACATAAAATGATCCTATTTAACAAATCTTGGTGCATTGAAGCAATATAACGGGGGCTGAGGAAATGGTTCAGCAGTTAAAGCACTTGGCACTTAAACAAAAGGACAGGAGTTAGGATCCCCAGACCCAGAACCCACACAAATGCCACACAAAGGTGGGTGTGGTGTCCCTCCAGAAATCTAGCCTCTGAAGATAAAGGTGGGGTCCTTAAGCAATTGGGCTAGGGAGACAGGTCATATGGGTCATAAGATCTGGGTTTCAATGTGAGACCCACTCATCAATGAATAAGGTTGAAGGAAGGTAAGGGAGGTTCCTGATAGTACTTTTAGGCCTCAACACACACACACAATCTTACACATACAATCATACACACACACATACACTCACACACATACCACACACACACATCACACACACACACCACACACACACACAATCTCACACATAAAATCATATACACACAGACACATACACACACCCACCACACACACACACCACACACACACACAATCTCACACATACAATCATATACACACACACACATACACACACCCACCACACACACACCACACACATACCACACACACACAATCTCACACATACAATCATATACACACACACACATACACACACCCATCACACACACACCACACACATACCACACACACAAAATCTCACACATACAATCATACACACACACACACACACACACCCATCACACACACACCACACACATACCACACACACACACACAATCTCACACATACAATCATATACACACATGCACACATGCACATATACACAGACACACCACACACACACACACACGTACACTTACACATACAATCGCACACATGCAATCACATACACACATACACACATGCATACACATATACATACACAATCACATACTTGTACACATAAAAAATAAAACTATAACAAATAAATTATAAATTATAATGAAAAGCAACATAACAAAAAATTTCCAGTTTTACAGAAGCTGATTCTAGGAACATTTTCTGTTTCCTATCATGGATTATATATAAGCTCTCATTATGAGAACTCTCATGGACTTCTCTGGACTCCATAAAAATGGTAAGCCAGCCATTGGACTGTTATAGTAGAGCGGGTCAGGTTGGGAAAGGTACATATTCCTTAAAGTGAGACTTACTTTTAATGGAATCCATAGACTACTGATGGATACGTTCAAAGAAATGCACTCCTTTTGCATTCGTGAAGTTCTCAACAATTCAGAATATTTATTTTGCCTTGATTTTTGCCCCCTTGGAGTCGCAAACACTGGGACTGAAATTAGTCGAGGGAAAACTTGTTTCAAAGATTCTTTTCAATTTGCTTCTGTGGCAATTTAGTCAAGCAACCTGCTTGGAAATAATCTATTTGCAGAACCTAGGTGGGGAAAAAGCTGCCACATTATATAATTCACTGAGCAGATTTTGGCTTCCACACTGCCAATCCATCTTAAATAGTGGCTAGTGCCCTGCATCTCACCATACATATGATCAAGCAATTTAGCAGAAAAAGAGAAAGGCCCTGAAACTTGGCATCCCCGTGGACATTTATCTCTGAGAAAACCAAATGGAGCCAACTTTTGCCCGAGTTTAATAGCAAAGCTGTCACATTTTACACAAATGAGTATTGAAGTCTGTTGGCAAATGGGGAGGGGGTGGGACTGGGAGTGGAGGAGGAGGGACTGCTGACTGGACTCTTTTCAAAGTGGCTCCAGTTTTTAGGGGAGGGGCCAGATGCTCCGCTTGGCAGGAGGAGCGAAGTAGTTAAAATGATTACTAGCTAGGGGTTGGAACCCCAGGCTCTGGACATATATAAGAGTGTGCCGAGAGCGCAGAGCGGCTGTTGCTGCTTGCTTCTGCTGCTGCTGTTGCTGCTGTTGGCTGCTGTTGGAGCCACGACCAGGGCACAACAGCTCAGTCCCTTAGAACACTGAGATCTGAGAAGGAGGGGAAGGCGGCTGCTTAGGTTTGCGCTAGAGCTCCTTTCACCTTTCCAACAGATACAGACACAGGAACTTTTAATATTGTCCCCTGGTCCCAGACACACGCCCACGGTGTCCTGCACTCCAGCCCAGAGCCGCACGGGGCAGTCAGACAGCTGGTCCTCCCTAAAGGCGATGCTTACAGGGATCCTAGCTCCTGCGCTGGGAAGGAGGGAGTAGGACCCAGCAGGAGAGCAAGGAAGCTGCTGGTTAGAGCCAACAGCGGTGGCCGCGGTGCGGGAGGTCCTCGCCTTTCCTCCACTGGACACCTGCTGCAGAAGCCTCGCCACGATGATCCGCATCGCCTCGCTGTTGCTGGGAGCTGCGCTACTCTGCGCCCAGGGAGCCTTTGCCCGAAGGGTGGTCAGCGGTGAGTCAGGGCAGGGGTATTGTCCGCACAGCAGAAAACAAGGGATTTGGGATTCTGGGGCAATATGGGGTACTCCGCACTAGGGTGGGGACTCCTCATAGAGTTGGAAAACTACTTAGTCAGGCATCCAGAGGGACGGTGGAAAATATGTTATTTTTTCCTTTCACCTTCTCCCCTCATAACAAAAAAGTTTCGGGTTTTTTGTTTTGTTTTGTTTTGTTTTTTGTTTTTGTTTTTTCGGGGGGGCGGGGAGCGCCTTCTTCTATAGGTACAGAGCAAGCTTACGCTAAATATGGAACAGCTCAGTTTCTTTCAGAAAGAGTCTCTACTTTCTCTGGAAGACAGTGACTGGAACACAGGCAGACAGGACTGGGGCACCTGTGAGAGGGGTGTGGTAGAGCCGGGCAGACAGAGCTTGAACACTAAGGAGCTGCAGCTGCAGCACGAAAGCCACCTCCTGTTGGTCTGGCTCAAGTCCAGCCAGGGTGCTCACGAGGATGGTTTCTGAGACCAGCCCGGTCCAGATGTCTGAGTTTGCAGCCTTTGTTCTCAGGAGAACTGACAAAGAACAGGGGCGAGCTACTGCCTTGTCGCCTTTGCTTATGGACTTCTTTCCAAATTAAAACACTCAGGAAACGCCCATTGGAGTTGGGTGGGTGTTTGGTTTGAGGTGTTCATGGTGACGAATTTGGATTTGTGCAAACAGCAGGTGCACATTTAAGTCTCTCAAATCAGTGAAAGGTCAAAATTGCCAAACTTCCTTACTTTGT
>NW_022196894.1:76101167-76113078 GCF_008632895.1 Mastomys coucha
GCCCTGAGTTCATTGTCTAGTCATTGAGCAACTCACACCGTATCCACCTTCTCTTGGTTTGGGAAAAGTCTTTTCAGTGTCTGAGGCAACTGTGAACAGCACTGTCACTCTAGAGAAAGCTCTTGCTATGCTCACAAAACTGTTGGAATGAGTTTGTTGAATGTTGCTTCTAACACATAAGGCCAACGTGGTCCTCTGAAAGCTTATCCATCTGTACAATAGATGTCACCGATAATATGATAGATGTAAGATGACAGTAACTTGACCTTTAGGATCTGGCATATTAGGCTTGCTCTTTCTCCTCAGCAATTCATGTATTTCAGTCAGATACAGATCTTAAATGTACAGGTAGCCAGTCACTCTTCCACAGCTATTTACAGGGTGTTCAGAACCTATGAGTTTAAGTCCCTTTCCTTCCTAATTTAGCAGAAGATAAAGAACTGTATGGTGGAACGAACTATATACTTCACTACCTTTGTTTGAGTTTTCTATGCAAATAAATGAATAGCAAAGAACTGTGCTTTGAACATATGACACTTTAAAAACAAATAGAAGCATTAACTAACTTAAATAATATTCATTTGTTATCTTCTAACCTATATACCTTGAAGTTCTGGGGGATAGAGAGATATCCAGAGTAGAAAATAGAACTCAAGTACTTTGTTGATGAAAAGTTTAATTTCCAATATAGTTCTACACAAATTATTCCAAGTTTAGCTAGACTTTTTGGGGGGGGGCAATTTATAGACATCTTGAATGTGACATCTGGAAAATTTCTAAGTAACTGAGCATGATTTATTTGATTTAGTATAAATGATGATGTTGACTAGAGATTAAAACAATTACTTAGATAAGTTTTTCTTATGGATGATTTGATTTTTTTCACGTTGAAATTTATCCATCTATAAACTGATTTCTGAATCATAGGATTTGATTAATTCTAGCTGTTATTGGCTGAGCAGAGAGCAGCCTAAAATCTGTTATTTTTGAAGCAATATTTCCAAACATGTCCACTATCTGCCTGTTGATATTTGTTCTGTCTGAATGGTGTAGCAACCATTTTATGCCACTAGGGACTGGTTACCCAGTTTGAAGTGAATTGTGACAGCTTCTTTGCTTTCCACTATTTAGAACATTCTTAGAACACATGGAAAAGAATTTCTACTCATTAAATTTCAGGACAAAAATATTATTGGGCAATATCAAATAATCACATACACACCATGATCTTAAAAGACAGACACATGCAAACTAAATCTCTGGATAAGTTTTTCATGTTTCAAAGCATCCAAGAAAATACATCATAATCCTTTAAGCATAACATTTTAAGGATAAAATATTTTAGGGATAAATACATTTTGATCAGCTTCATCATCAGCTGATCTACAAAAGATTTAATAGTATCTGATTAGTATAATAAGACAGTACACAGATACACACAGAGGACTCTGATGATAATAATCAGTATATTTGCTGGATTTATGGCTCATGGGAAACTAATTTGAGGATTTGAATTGTACGGTGATGTCTTACCCCACACAAATATGTGGAGAACATCTGTTGTATCTATTTAAATACTCAGTTCAGAAAGTCACTAACTGCTGATGACATTTTTCTTATGACAACGTTTTAAGATTTTTTTCTTATGGTATAATATGAAAAAGGGGGGTTAAAATCTCTAGTTTGGGTGACTATGTTTGGAAGCAAGTGACATTTTCAAAACTTTTGTAATATTTTAACAAACTTTTTGTTTCTTTTTTAGAGTTCAGAGCACTGGTCTTCCTGTAATGTGGCAATAGCCATATTTCAGGCATCCCTTACATTTCTCGAGAACGCTCTTACCCATGCAACTTTAACTCTACTACAATTGTAAACTCTACTACACATTATTGTAAAGGCTGAGTGAAAGCAGACTGCCAGAAGCAAGGGTATTAGGCCTACTACTGACTTCAGCAATTCATGCTCTTCACAGAGTCAGACATCATCTTTAAATGTACAATTTAACCAGACACTATCCACTAACTTTTCTCAGTCTATGACTTTAAGTCATTCTCCTCCATAATTTCATGAAGAACAAAGAACTCACTATTCACTATAGAGAGATCTAGCTAGTGGAACCAATTATATTCAGGCCTCTCTCTTTCTCTCTCTCTCTCTTATAAAGAGAGTATAGAATATTGCATAAGTGATGACCAGTAAGTGGCTTTAAAAAGTGTTTTAATAGTAAGGAATATATAAATGAAACTGCAGAGCATATTCAAGCTCACAGAATGATTCCATGACATCATCAAAGCCGAAAATGATGACAGTGCAAGTTGCAAAGATGCAATTACTTTAAGTATCTCTTGGGCAAGAAGGGAGCAAATTAATCTTACTACTAGACATTTAATAAACTACCCATTTATCATAGACATTATTCCTTACTGGCTGTTCATCGCTATCTTATGGTGGCAATGTCTATACATTAATGCTAGAATAGCATCTATAATTTAAAAAAGGATTCTGAAAGGGGATATCCAGATGATGCTTCATTAGTTATTCTTATTACTTAAAACCCTCTTCTGTGTTAGACCATCAGTTCATATACATGTGCAGCCATTTAGACAACTGTAAGGTGAAGTTTTTAAAATTGTTTGAATGTATGCCACAATAATCTGACTACAGTGACCATTTTTTGCATTTGATACAACATTCAAATTAGGCCTTAATTGTCATATTGATAAAATAAGATAAAATAAATTTGACATCATATATATGTGATGTCCTATCTGCTCTTTTATTTTATATACTATATGAAATATATATATATATGTACATATATATATATTAGATATATATGGAGAGAGAGTGAGAAAGAAATTTGTCCTCAAATTTACTTTGATCTAATTATTCAGCATGAAAAATTCACACTCAGAAAATTCCCAATGCATGATCCTATGCTCATACAAGCAATCAATAACTCACCAGTGGCTATATTAGATTAATGTATCTAACACAGAAGAGATGCATGGCATGCAACAATCCCTTTATTGATAATGTGTCTTAACTTTCTATTGCTTCAGACACATGTGGAAAAGCATAGACCCAGAGCTCCCAGGGACTAAACCACCAACCCAAGAGTACACGTGGAGGGACCCATGGTTCTAGCTGCATATGTAGCAGAGAATGTCCTTGTCTAGCGTCAATGGGAAGGGGACCCTTCGTCCTGTGGATGCTTGATGCTCCAGTGTAGGTGAATGCAAGGGCAAGGGAGGCAGGAATGGACGGGTAGGTGGGTGATCCCCCTCATAGAAGCAGGGGTACAGGATAGGGAGTAGGGGGTTTGCAGAGGGGAAACTGGGAAAGGGGATAACATTTGAAATGCAAATAAATAAAATATCCAATAAAAAAGAAAAGAAAATGGGTAACAGAAAGTCAGCTTGGTTCCAAACCTGAGTTTGCAATTCTAAGCTGTGTGAATGTGGACACATTATTAAACTCTCTCTATGCCCCCACTTCCTTATTTTAGAGATGGGATGAGAAAATCTACATCACACAGTGGCTGGGAAGATTGAAAGCCTTTTAATACAGTCTGTGTCTGGTGAATGTGGAGAGGGTAGGGGGAAAGGCTTAGCTTGGTAAGCCCTGTGTCTATAGATGAGCTGAGCTTTTTAGGGTCAAAGGCAACTTGTCTAGTTGAATAGTTTATCAGAAGGACCTCTTAGTTGTATATCAACAGATTTGATTTTCCTCCTTCCTCTAAAGGTACAAATTATATTGGAAGTGATGTCTCATATTTCAAATTGTTGATCAATCTCAGACAATTATTACATTTTTGGACAATTATTACCATTAGTTCTATGAAACATATAGCCTGTTAGAATTTAAAGTAACAAAAATGGTCATGAAAGTTTTGCTCATTCCAACTTCTGCTGGACTCAAAGTACTACCTTTTGATTGGCTTCTTGAACTCTGAAGTCATATTTTATATGTTTTTTCATTCATAATCTGTATTTCAAATATTATTATTTGAAATATGAGATCACTCTCTTTTCAGGAAGCCTGATGTGTCTTGGGATAAATAAGAAAGGCTGCTAACACCACCATCCCTGAAGTGACCCAAGATGGCATATTTCATTTTCTTAGTGCCAGAGAGTAGATTCCAGCTGCAGTGCACTCTGCAATTAAGTGAATCACAAAATTCATCTTTCATAAATAATTTAATTTTAGTAAATGTGTCTTAACTTCAAACAAAAATTAAGAAATTGGTGTACTCTTGTGAACTGCAACACAGAACACTTGGAATAAATGAGATTCTATCTCATTTAATTCAAGATAATTGACTTTATTCTCAGAGATTATGCAACATGATATTGCAATATCACCAAATGTTTTAGTATGTTTTGAGGGTGATAGGAAAGAATTATAAAAAAAGATCAGCTTCTTGAATTCTAGGTGAGCACCTTAAGTTTAGCCAGTCTGGCTTAGGTGAGAATGATCATGTTGTCCTTTTTTTAATATTTTCAGTTTTTAAAGTCTTTGTTAAAAATATGAATTTTTAAAATTAAGTGGATCATAATTGAAGAAAAGAAATTTATAATATGTCATCTATGTTTTGATTGAACAACATGATCTATATGTAATACTTGACTAATGTTGGTTACATTTTATTATAGTAAGAGGGATGAGAAAACATTTGACAACCTCACAGCTGCCCAGCATTCTACAATAAGTATTTTAAATAACATAAAACCAAATTAATGTTTCTATTCAAGAAGAAACAAACTGTCATAACTTCATGAGCTTATCCCATCTTTCTTATAATTGCTAAAACCATTTTCAAGTTTTGTCAACATTTGTGATTTTTTTCATAAGTATGGAAACCAAAATACTTATTTATGGAAATAACAGCAGAATATTAGTTGTGACAATGATAGGGATGTTCAATAGTCATTACTAAGAATTATCTGTGAATCAAAGTACATATCTAGGTTTGTGCTCAGTGTGTGTTTCTATAGGTACATATATAATATGGGTAAATATTTCTTTCTACAATTCTATGCAAATTTACTTGATAAAATTAAAATATTTAAGTAATTCTTAAGTGTTGAGATTATTTAGTTATAGGTCCATATTCAGAACATTTTCATAAAAGTACACAAAACTTTCTTGGACATCTGTCTTTATCAATGTTTCTGGAATCTAGAGTGGAAAGTCTTTGTAGATAAGCCAAAAATTAAAGTGATTTTTCAACTAGAGATTCTGAATTGAGACTTCTGTAGAGTAAGGTTGTATGAATATTATCTCAGTGTAGCATAAACCACTGGGTGACTTACAGAAAATATACACCTCCCATTAACTATTTCTGGAAGATTTTATTTGAATATGATATTTAAAGCTAAATGTCAGGGGATGATTTCCTGTAATCATCCAGGGTGAGAACGGAGGCCACCATCACTGTTCTCTAGGAAGGCAGGCCTTTTAGGAGTGGGAAAGTCACATCGCAAGGTCTGCCTTAGTAGAGCTTGTCTGGGAATTAGGGCAGCATTTGTTTCCCAGCTGTTCAAGTTCCGCTGTGATAGCAGCCAAATGGACTCAGCTGAATACAACAGCAAGCTCCATAGCTCCAGCTTCGGCTAGTTTTCCTACAGCTTGGACCAAATGTGCACAGTAAGGTAGAAATCAGTAGTAAAGTAGAATTATGTATAAAGGCACCCAGCCTGTCGGCATTAAATGATTCTATGTAAGCCATAATAATTGTGCAGTGCGTCTATAATTTCCAAGGAAGTGCCTTGCTCTCACTGACCTGGTAGGAGCTTTTAGTTCAAACGTGAAGACTCAGCTGGTACTCACCCAAGGTCTTTAGGGTTAATATTTCTGTTCTTGTTAATAAAAGGCTTCTGTCTTGACTCCTCCAGGGGCCCACTTTTGTGCTGCCATCATCACCTCTATTGTTCTTTTATTGAGAACATGAACCACTCCATCTATATATAGGGAAAGATTGCCTGGCATAGAGTGACAAATCTGGCAACACATTCAGGACCCATCTAGCATTAGGTGTGGATTTCTTAAAACACAATTTTTTATTGGTTATTTTATTTATTTAAATTTCAAATGTTATACCCTTCCCAATTTCTCCTCTGTAAGCCCCCTATTCCATCCCCCTCCTTCCCTGCTTCTATGATGGTGTTCCCCCACCTATCTACCCAGTCCTACCTCACCGCCCTAGCATTCCGCTATGCTGGGGCATCAAGCCTCCGCAGGACCAAGGGCCTCCCCTGCCATTGATGTCTGATAAGGTCATCTTCTGCTACATATGTATCTGGAGCCATGAGTTCCTCCACATGTTTTTTTTTTTTTTTTTTTTTTTTTTTTTTGCTCATGAACATACAAGAAGCCTACAGAACTCTAAATAGAGACTGGACCAGAAAAGAAATTCCTCCCATCACGTAATAATCAAAACACCAAATGCACTAAACAAAGAAAGAATTTTAAAAGCAGTAAGGGAAAAAGATCAAGTAACATATAAAGGCAAGCCTATCAGAATTACACCAGACTTCTCACCAGAGACTATGAAAGCTAGAAGATCCTGGGCAGATGTCATACACACCCTAAGAGAACACAAATACCAGCCCAGGCTACTATATCCAGCAAAACTCTCAATTACCATAGATGGAGAAAACAAGATATTCCATGCCAAAAACAAATTTACACAATATCTTTCCACAAATCCAGCCCTAGAAAGGATAATAAATGGAATATGCAATTCTTTATCTAGGCAGGTTAGTTATTTTCCTTACAATGTAACATAACAGTATTAGATAGTTCTGCATTATACTTAGAGCCCTCCTATACATTCTATTATAAGTTTTACCTTAATTTTATAAATGAGTAAATGTCTATTGCATTTTATGTCTTATGAACTTATTTTTTAATATATCAAAGATAACGAGTGGTGAGTTTTAGTATAGAAATCATATCAAGGTAGCCTCTTAAGGAGCCCTAGTTTTGTTACATGTAAATCCACATTACTCACCAAAGACATCCTGTTATTCTGTTTCTCTTTCCATTGAAACATTGTAAAGCAATCTTTTTTTTTTAAGGCAGTATTTAAAAATGTTTGAGTGAAATACAAGGTTAAATGTTTTAGGGGGTGAAAATTTGGAACTTGAACACACAGGGAAATGTAGTAAAGATAATTTTGGAAACTTAGAAATATGTAAAAGATGTATTAGATGAAAATAGGGTAAGAGCTTGCTTCTTAAATACAATAATGAAAATATAGGCTTGTAAGAATCATTGGAATTTTATAAAGAATAACTATTTTAGACAATGAAATCATCATAAAACCTAATAATAAGAATGACTTTTCAAAATTATTCACGATTTATAATAGAAATAACTACTGATATTTCCATTGCCTCCTGCCAATGAGCATTTATTTCACACTCATTTGCCCTACTAAAACCTTTACGCTCATTTTCCATGGGCATTTGTACAGATATGTAAATTTTTGTTAAAGTTTAACTTAGTTTAGCTTGTTTATTAATTTGTTTGCACCTTTTCGTGCTCCTGAGTTCACATCCCAGTTAGCTGGCTTGTTTGCATTGCTAAATAACTAGTATGTTTTCATCCTTTCACAAGATCCTGAATGCTTATGTCTTAAATGCTCTTGTGAGGATAATAGTCTTCGGCCAGTTTCTGCTTGTTCTGATCTTGACTGTCATTCCTTATCACAAATTGAAGTTTCAGGGGCTGGGGTACTGTTTCAATGTTGCTATGATATAGCTGCTCAGCATGACAGACTGCAATTAAGAATAAAAAATTGTAAATGTTTAATTTATCCCAGTATTTAAGCATTGACCCACATCCTACACGTGACAATTTTTCAAACAGATTACAAAATTAAATAGCCAGTATAAGATAATAACAAACATTTTACCTAGGTATTGGGACTCAGGTCCTCATTGCTTACAGAGCAAATATTCTACCCATAGAATATCTCCCATTCCCATTATTTTTATAAATTGAAAATAGTAGACTAGAAAGGTAAACTTTCTGATCTTATTGAATGAGAAAGCATTCCTAAAATATTTTTGTCAGTTCTTTGAGAATGTCACCCAGTATAATTTTTAGCATACTCAACCAAACTCTTCTCCTTAATTCCTTTCAGATCTTCTACCCCACCTCTTCCCAACTTCATGCCTTCTTTTTAAAATTCATAACTAACCAACTCTAGTATGTGCTGTCCATATACTTCTTGGTGTAGGACCATCCATTCAAACAATTAAAGAGAACTGACTGTCTCTCCCCAAGAAACTATCAGTTGTCCATAGTTTCTTAAAGGTGGGGCTTCATAGCCTCTCCCCATTCCATAATAAAATGCTGACTGACTTTATTCTGAACAGGCCTTGTGCAGGAAATTATAACTGCTGTGGGTTCCTGAGTGTAGTGGTCTCATCATGTTTATAAAATAGTTTTAACCTTTATCCTTCCCAACCTTTGGCTCTTATATTCTTTCTATACCCGTTCCCAAGGCCTTGGGTAGGAGGATCTGACACAGATGTCCTATTACTCTGTAGTCACCCTTTCTTTATAGAGTTTCTGTGATAACCATCATCCACTGTACAAAGACAGTTTTCTGATGTCAACTGAGAGGTGTACCATTCTATGAGTAGAGACACATGAGTATACAATGAAGGTCTGATTATATGTATACCCTCCAAAAACAACAGTAGTGGTTTTTCACCTTGGTGGCCAGTGAGCTCCCCAATCATTAGTTCTTGACCAAATTTGAAATACTGTGCATGCACTTCATCCTGGAGAGGCAGGACTTACGCCTAATCAGAGAGTAGTTGTTTACATCCATAACTATCATGCTACTGTTACAGCCATGGACATATTTTGGAGAAATGAATTCTTGATGTGTTTTCTGGTTTTGAATTGTTCTTTTGTTGTGATTAACATCAAACTTATGAATAGAGACACCACAATCTATTTATTTATTTATTTATTTATTTATTTATTTATTATTTTTATTTTTGTTTGTTACTAGGTCAAAAGGTGTGTTTTTCTGATGTGAAACATCCCTGCTACAAAATGGCCTACTTCCATGAACTGTCTAGCCGGGTGAGCTTCCAGGAAGCACGGCTGGCCTGTGAAAGTGAAGGAGGTGTCCTTCTCAGTCTTGAGAATGAAGCTGAACAGAAGTTAATAGAGAGCATGTTGCAGAACCTGACAAAACCGGGAACAGGTATTTCAGATGGTGACTTCTGGATAGGACTTTTGAGAAGTGGAGATGGCCAAACATCGGGAGCCTGCCCAGATCTCTACCAGTGGTCTGATGGAAGCAGCTCCCAGTTCAGGTAAGCTATGACTGGATCCTGAAGTGTTCATTTGAACCCTGCTGGAGTCAGTAGGGCAAAAGAAAAGCTCTGATAGATGTTGCTAAGTGTCCCCACTGCTCTCTATTTGTAGGAACTGGTACACTGATGAACCTTCTTGTGGAAGTGAAAAATGTGTAGTCATGTATCATCAACCAACTGCCAATCCTGGCCTAGGAGGTCCCTACCTTTACCAGTGGAATGACGACAGGTGCAACATGAAGCACAATTACATCTGCAAGTATGAACCAGGTAAAAGACATCCTTAGCTATAGTATATTTCTGCGCATGTTTGTTCATATGAGACTTTGTCTTTACAGTTCCCAGGCTTTCTCTATTATTCCTATGAAGGAGGCATTACCTTACAGCTTGCCGTTAATGTATTGAAGCACATTGTTTGCAGTAGAGTCAAACTAGCAGTAGGCTGACTAAAGGGGAATGGGTAGAAACTATTTGTTGGGAAAGGTGTTTCCAAGAGAAAATAATAATTTATACAAGGAACAATCTGTTCTCATATTTTGTAAATGACCAATGTCTATGTGAAAATATCTTAAAAGCTTATGAGACTGTAAGGAAAATAGATAAAGGCTGCCAACATGCCTACAGACATACACACTTGTGAGCAATAGTTCCTTGGTTTATTCCTGTTGAATTTAGAGGAGTGAAGTAGCTTTCTTCAGGCTCATTAGTACATCATTCCATAGCATAATGCTTGCTGTGGTCCTTTACTGGATTGTAATGTCTTTCACCATAGTTAAAAGGATTAAGTTCACATTATTTTCTTACTCTGATTTGTATCCTTAGGAAAATGACACTTTCGTCAGTTTTCTTTTGTAATGTGCAGTAACTGGGGAAATTACCTTGACCTAAGGCACATTAGTGTGGCTTCCTGCTGAAATAGTGAAATTGAGTTACTTTAATAAGACACTTCAGTTGAGTTGGAATTTGACCTAAAAGAAGGACTAATCAAAGATGTGCAAACATATATCTGATCCTCTTAGACACTCAAGTTAGAAACTTAAGCCTTGACATGTTTATTTTTCTATTTTTCTCCACAATGTTGGAAAGGGTCATATTAACTTTTCTGAAGGATTGTCAGCATGACCTCATAATATGTGCCCATAAAAGGCAATTATAACCAAGTACCAATGTTCCTATTATTCTCTTGAAATTACACAATTTCTTTTCTCATAAAGCCATGAAACATAAGAGATTATTGGATTAGACTTCTTGTGTTTATCCTTCTCTCCAGTATATTAGCCGACTTTTTATATCCCTGGTGAGTTTATACTTTACCCTTGGTTGCTAAACCTGTCATTAGACTCTTGGAGCCTTTGCAAACTAAGTCTGTTACTCATTTATATTCTTTCTAGTTGTGTCCTGGAGAAATACAATTGAAATTCTGTGATATTTTAAATGTGCTGTAACACTTGACATTTATTAATGTCAAAATTGTATTATTCCTTATTTTATTAGTTTTTATTATTTAGTAATTATTATTTATTGTTAATGTCAAGGGTTAAAATGAGTATAGTTCAGTAAAATGTATGCATTTATGTACATATTATATGCTTGATCAGTTTGAAATGTATTATTTACTTTCTTATTTTTACTCCCATATACTATTTAATAGCATGGCCAATAATGTTGAAAATGTTCTTAAAAATTAGCCATATTATTCAGAAATGGGATATTTCAATTTTAAGTTTTTTTCTCTCCTCTACTGAAACACATACATATTCTTTCAGTTCACTGATATCATTCATTTGTGTGTGTGTGTGTGTCCATACTTCTAAATGCATTATTTGTGCTAAATTCGCCTTTTGGGTCTGTTGAGCTGACTCAGCAGAGAAAGACAATTATTATCCAGTTTGAAAGCTGAGTTTAATCCCAGGGAAGGAGAAAACCTGGTCTCTCAAGTTGTTTGCTGGCCTCTACATGCACAACATGGCACCAATACCCTCAGGCACACCCAAAGGAGATGTAATTTGAAAAATTAAAATTGCTTCATGAGCTTTTACTTTTAGATAAAAATAGCATGGGTAGAATTAAGTTACTAGATTTTGATTTAATTAACAGTTTCATTATAGTTTGTTATAAACGTTTTAAATGTGTTTGTTGACTAATTTCATATATTTATAAATTAACCTGAAATATCAGTTTACATGGGTGGGTACACCACCAATGAGCCAAAATAGTAGGACAGTATGAAAAATAGTACTCTTTAAAATATTATTATGTTTCAGTGACTACAGAAAAATGCTCTATGTATCATTTTTGTCCATAAAGTAACAAAAGTAAATAATGAATTTAATTACTTAAACAATGAATACATTTATAGCTTTTTTTGTTATTGTTATTGTTTGTTTTTAATGGCAGGGTTTTCCTTTATGACCAAATTGGTGTGAAACTCAAAATATAGCCCAGGCTGGCTCCAAACTCATGGTGAACCACTAGACTTGGCATAAATAAAAGAATGTTATAAGCCGGGCGGTGGTGGCACACGCCTTTAATCCCAGCACTTGGGAGGCAGAGGCAGGTGGATTTCT
>NW_022196894.1:76113142-76167957 GCF_008632895.1 Mastomys coucha
AAAAAAAAAAAAAAAAAAAAAAAAAGAATGTTATAGGCTTGTAGAATGAGTGTATACTTTACTACCCAATCCCAAAGAGCCTTATTAAAGAAGAAACCATTACAGATACCCCTAGGAGACTCCTGCAGAAAGATAGCCTTCCATTTTATTTCAGTTTACAAAGAAGAATTCCATTTAGAGTGACACACATCATGAACAGCATGACAGGAGTTCGGAAGGGAAGCCCCTTTGACTCTCTTTACTTCAGGAGTGTTAGAGTAGTTATAGTGTGTGCCAGAGGCAGCAAGATGGGAGAGGGTTCCTATAGGTTAGAAGAAACAAAGGTAATTCCTTGCCTCTATAAATTTCTAGATGTGAGATTTAGGGGTTGAGGGTATGGAGGCCACCACACCGTGTGGGCTAACCTGAGTGCAAGGTGTTTTAGTAGAGGCATGACACTAGATAAGAGTTATCCTTGGTTCTGATTTGGGTGTGTGGACTGAAGGCCTTGTAGTTAGCTGCAAGTTGGAAGAGACATTGAGACCACAGTAGGTTGTTCAGCTTCATTGTACTTCACTATAGTAGGTGACTGATGGCTAGATGAGTAAGCTAGAAGACTCATAACTTATTCATTCCAGTGTACTTTTTTTTTTCTTTCACGAATGCAATTTACTTTGGCTAAACTGTTAATGTTTAAACTGTTAACTGTTTTCTCTAGGAAAAAGTATTTGAGATGGTAGTACCTGACCATCTTAACAGTAAGACATCTCAAGGGTTTCTCATGTGTTTAGTAATTGAAAGATCGAATCACATAAAACTAGAAGAGAAACAATTTGCAAATCTTAATTAATCTTAACTTACTACTATTTAAGAGAATGGGCTCTATTTGAATGCACACATACAAATCTCATTGTTTGGGTAGCATAGGCATGCTCTTCAGAGGGCTGCTGCTTGAATCAGCAATTCCTCATGCAGCTATGCAGTTATCTGCTAATTATTATTGCACAGAAATGGCTATTACTTACAGAATTTACCTTTGTTGCCTTTTGAATTGTTTCTTATTTCTTACCTTTTTAAATTAATCATTCCTGCTGTTTACATCTCAGATAATAGTCCCCTTCCAGATTATCCCTCCCCAACACCTCCACCCCATCAGCCTTCTCCCCCTCCCCTTTGCTTCTATGAGAGTGCTCCTCTACTCACCCGTCCACTCACTCCTGTCACTACTCCAGCATCCCCCTATGCTGGGGCATGGAGCCTCCACAGGACCAAGGGCCTCCCCTCCCATTGATGTCAGACAAGGGCATCCTCTGCTACATATGCAGCTGGAGCCATGGATTGACCCCTCCTTGACTGGTGGTCTAGTCCCTGGGAGCTCTGGGGAGTTCACAAATTATTGTGTACTCTTGTAACCTTTCATCATTACTGATGGTAGCAGGCTAATTTAAGCACTGTACCACTCTTGGTTGTTAATGGAGTTTGGGTTATAAAGTTTGGGTTATAAATTAGCTCTTCTGTTTAAACATAATTAAATATCGACTACTGTTAGTTGACTTTTTTGTACATTTAAATTCAGAATATATATTTGCCTGCAAACTATTCAGAAATCAAAATCAACCTTCTTTATTGTTTGTTGATGCATTTGATTTTTTTGACGCTTGCATTTTCCTCGTGTAATTGTTATTCATGATTCCTGTGCTAATTATTTACAGAGATTCATCCAACAGACCCTGTTGAAAAGCCGTATCTTACAAACAAACCTGAAGACACCCCTGAGGATGTGGTTGTTACTGAAGCAGGTGATTCTCTTCTCTGCCTTTCACTCTCACCTGAAGAACTGTGCTTTGAACCAATGCTTCATTTTAACCCCAGTGAAAATTTTCTTGTGGTTCAGGGATGTGGTACTTTAATTATGGGCCCATCAACACTTTTGAACTGCATTAGATATAATTATGCAATGATACATTTTCAATAGAAAAACATTTCTTAAACTTTCAATTTCAAATGGAACCATCTAATATGAAACTAAGTGATCAATAGTAATACCTGTACCTACAAAGCATTTCCTAATATAATGTAGTAAATATCATTTCAATTAACTTGTTTAGTGGTTTAGAACAGTAGTTTGCTAGAATGGACAGGGCTCATCTGAGGTAGAGGTGAGGTATAAACAAGCCTGATTTATAGCTTTTATAGACTTCCCTGGTATAAAAACCTCTATGTGATCAGTTTCAAGCTATCACTGTGATATTACTCTGTGGCATGTTGGACAGGGGTGCACACAATGGGCTCTCTATCCCACTGCCACCCCAGGTGATAGTAAAAATAAATCCAATCCTGATGTGAGCTCCATATTATGCAGCAACTCCTCTTAATATTCCTTAGACTGTTTTTTTTTTTAAAGCATGACCTAAACAATGCTTTAGGATGGATAGAAATGTTTTATTTATTTCTTTTGCTAACATTTATCCAAAGACCCAAGTGTTTCAAAATCAATAACTCATATGTAAATGTAAAATATATAGGCTGGAGAAATGGCTCAGTGTTTAAGAACACTGATTAGTCTTCCAGAGGTCCTGAGTTCAATTCCCAGCAACCACATGGTAGCTCACAACCATCTGTAATGGGATCCGATGCCATCTTCTGGTGTGATATTACTATGTGGCATGTTGGATGGGGGTGCACAGATGAAGAGACCTACTATGTACTCACAATTTTGTATTTTTTGTCATTAGTATCAGAAATGTTAACAGCAATTTGAAGAGAAAGTATTTTACAAATCCTTAAAATTTGTCCTGGACCTGGTGAAGGTTCAGAAAGAAGCCTGAGTACTGTATAACCGCTATTGTCTGCATTTTGATCTTACTATACTAGCATGTAACACACACACACACACACACACACACACAGACACACGCACACACGCATGCACACACAAACACACACACACATAAGGAATAAGTAAAGGGATCTACGAGGATTTGGAGTGGGTAGTGAGGGGTGACTTTGATTAAAATGAAGTGCATTCATATATGAACTTAAAAATTCGTTAAACACAAGGTATCTCTGAATTACCAATCATTAGATCTCTTTAAACACACCCTTAGCAAAAGAAAGGATGAGCAGAAAGGTGAACTAAATAAGGCCAACTATTGTTTGAATCATGAACATTTGTGATAGTATTGACTAACTTTCAGTTTGCAAGCCAAATGCCATGTTCCTCTGCTTGTTGTCCTTATGCAGATATGTGCTAAATCTCTGCACTTTTCTGTTTCAGATATCTGCTTTTAACATCATTCATAATAGTAGCCACCAATTAAAATCATTAGTAAATAGTTAAGTTACATATATTTTACTCTTACAATATCCTCATATATATGTATATATGTATACATATATATATATATTCATCGTTAATAAAGTCATTTTATGCTCTGTAGGTCTTGAATGTTGGTAGTTTTCTTTAAAATGTGCTAAGAATATCTGTCATCATGAAGAGTAATAGAGAGGGTTAAAAGTATGCTTATTTTCAGAGTTTAATTAAACCATGTCATTGTCTCCAGAGTCTTATCTCTCAATTATAACTATATCACTACCTAGCATGTGCTTATTATCAGTTAATCTCAGATGCTTCAATTTCCCTGTGACACTGAGCCTATTGAGTAAGATAATTCACTATCTTCTAGGTGAACAATGATTATAATAAATGTTATTCCATAATATAAAGTCTTTACTTATCCAATGATTCAGAAAATTAATAAAATGAGACAGCTAATATTAATGTATTATGAAAACTAGCTCATGTTGAAATCACAAATGTAACAGAAATTTTAAAAGCATGCATATTTAATTGAGCATGTAAACAAAGGCATTACAATTTTGTTTATACTTTTTTCAAAGAATCCGTGTATTTTAATAAAGTTCTGTACGTGGAATTTACTTATTTCGGTAAATATTCTATTTTACCTTATTCTGTAGGGACATGTGTTCATAACCTTGTGTTGGCATCCTTTCTGAGCTATCACTGAACACTGATTATTTTCCTTTTATAGGCATAATTCCCAATCTAATCTATGTTATTATACCAACGATTCCACTGCTCTTACTGATACTGGTTGCTTTCGGAACCTGCTGTTTCCAGATGTTGCATAGAAGGTAAAAACCATATTGCTGTCCAGATAACTAAGGGAAAAAAACCTTTAAATATACTTTGAGACATCTTTTAAAAATGTTGCTATTTCTTCAACTTATTTTAAAGAGTTTTAGTGTTCTTAGCTGTCAGTAAAATTCCAGCACATAAAACATACATGGATTTAATGAGGCATCCAGCGTCTCCTTTACACTTCGTAAGTCCTGCAGACTGTGTGCCTTACAGTTTCTTTTCTTTTTTTTTTTTCCAGTCAGGAAGATGTTGTGTCACCTTTACTTGCCTTGTGTTGTACAGTTACTGTATAGTGTGGATCTGAAGTTCGGGTGCTTGTAACCTTATATGAGATGCACTATACCATCTAGTCTCTGGACTAGTAAATTAAAAAAATAATAATGTTAAACCTTTCAATTGGTTTAAAGGTATACTTGTAATATAAATTCAACATTCAAATCCTAGCCTTCTTTTTATTTCAAGAGGATATCTTTATATTAGGAAATCAAGTATAGTTATAAAGATAGCAAGGTGAGTCTGGTAGCTTGAAAGCCTAAGACAGGATTATCATGAGTGTAAGGCCAGCTTGAGCAACCATTCTTTATAATAATAATAATAACAATAATGATATTAGTAAAGGAAAAGCACTATTTTCTAAGCCTGCACTGCACACACATATGCACACACTCACACATACACTCACACCATTCACATACACACACACTCATACATACCCATTCATACACACACTCTCACACAAACATACCCTCACACACATTCACACACACATACACACACCCTCATATACACACACAGTCATGCATACACACTCATACTCACACACCCTCACACATACACTCACACACACATACACACATACTCACAAACACATACACTCATACATATACACTCACACTCAAACACACACCCTCACAGTACACTTACACACACAAACACACATACCCTCACACACACACACACCCTTACACATACACTCACATACATACACACACTCACATATACTCACACTCATACATACACACACTCAAACACATACTGACACATACACTCTCTCACACACACTTGCATACACACACTTATACATACACACTTACACACACACACTCACATGCACATACACACATACTCTCTCACACACACACACAAACACAAATACATGCACTCACACTGGGTACTGTCTGACAGATATTTTAAAATAAAATGATATGTCCTAATGGCAAGATTCCCAGGGAGTCAACGAAGTGAACTTCTTATGTGTGGTACAGTTTGTTAATTAAATTCTAAAAATATGTATCCATGAAATAAAAGTAGAAGATGCATTTAAGTAAGGACAGATTTGCTAGAGTGAATGGCCTCTTTGCTTAATGGTTAAATAACTGACCAAAGGAAGACTTGCATTGTAGAAGAACCTGCAAATGAAATTGTTTTCTTCTGTTTCATTATCTTCTTTCCCCTAAATAAATTCTAAAGAACCTGAAAAGTTGCAACCCCTCCAAAAGTTAATTATAAATCCCTAATATGTATTTCTAAGTGATCTAATTTAGGCATGACTGGTAGTACATCCTACAATTACAGAACTCAGGAGATTAGAAAGAGAAGGACTATGAGTTGGAGTCTAACTTATACTACATACCAAGAATATATCTAAACAAACAAGCAAGAATACCCTGTCAACCAAATGAAATCAAATCAAATCAAAACAAAAATAACAGAAGAAACAAAGTCAAATAAAACAAAACAATAACATTTGGCATATTAATACTATATTTTGAGAACCTCTTGATTTTCATTCAAAGACATGTTAAACACTGTAAATTTATTTTCCTGTGTATATCTATATATCTCTTTATATCTATCTATCTATATCTATATCTATCTATATACCTATATATAGATATATATACTATGGATAGAATACTATGTTGATTCCTTACTGGGAAAGCATTGATCTAGGAGGATTACAAATCTCTTCAAATCCAGACAGACTGTTAAAGTGGCCATTTAAATAGCAGATCAGTTAGTAAACACTAAATATGTGATTCAAACATTCTCACTTGTCAAGTGAAATGTGCTAATATGTTGAGCAATGGCATTGCCTTGAAGTTTTTTTGTTTTTTTGTTTTTTTTTTCAAGAGTGGTTGTTTTCATTTAAAAGATCTGTGGCTGTTTTGAAATTTTCAGTGTGAGGAAATAAACCAAAATTGGGCACTTTCAGTTGCTGGAATGTCCATCATTCTTAGATCCTCCCCTTTTCCTTTCTTCCAGGAAAGCAAGGAGAAACTTCATCAAAGACTCCACTCCATTATCATCTGAGTGCCTTGCTGAAAGTTTAAATTCCAATCTGGTACACATGGCGGGTTCTCTCATTTCAAAATACCATACCATTTCAAAAATAACTCTCCTTCCCTTAACTAGTAGAACTTTTTTTTGTGTGTGAAATATTAATTACAATTGAAGCCACATGAATAGCATAACTACTTTTCTTGCCATTTAAAATACTCTCCTCTTCGTAAACTTTGCCTGTCTTATTCTCTCTTTATGCTGGATATACCTGGTAACATTAAGTTATGTTGATCTTATTTATTAGAAGGAATATCCATAGAATGTGTAATTTGGAATATTACTTATCACCACAACACTCAAATGGATATGAAGCAAGTATTTTTGCATTGTAATGCTTGAGGCTGTAGAGATAGATCTTTTTTGTCTTTAAAGAGTTATGCAAACTGACAGGATGGTGGAATGGTGCAAGGATGTATCTGCGAGGGTGGCAACAGCTATTAGAGGCTGAAGTGTGGAAGCCTAGGGGAAGATGTCAGTACTAAACATAGGGGACTGTGGAAAGACCAAGTGAGAGGTTATTTCCTGGAAACTAAGGCAAAGAAATTCAGATCTTGACATGCAATCTTGGGGATACTTACAAACAGGCACTTTTATAGGAGCCAGAACAGTGACGACTATGGGAAAGAACAATCCAAATCCCAGGCAAAGGTTACCTTAAGAGCCTAGGTCCAGTTCTAGGGAATGGAAGTTACATGACAGACATATCTTAGAGGAAGAACTCACAAGCTCCTAAGTCACTGAAATGCATCTGCCTTGGGCATACATTGGCTTGAGAGAGAGGCACAATTAACCTTTCAGGACACAAATGACTTAAATCCAGTTCAGGAAGACTAAGGAAAGCAATAGGTGGTTACTTACACTTAGGACTAGAGCATGTGTTTGCGAATGATGACACTAATTGTATCAATCATTATATCAGAGTGCACATAAAGCAAAATTCAGAAATCTGGCCAAACATAACAAGGTTTATTGGGGAAAAATGGGAAGTTTTAGTACTATGCCAGGTATTGTTACACATGTGTGTTTGAACTCTATGGCTAGTCAAAAGATGCAAATATATTTGCTTCTCTGTTTCCAACACTCATAAGAACTGTTTGCCATCTTTACACATTGGAATAATCTAGACTTTTTTGTAGGAATGAAAAATATGCTCAGGAGGAAAGAAGAACTCATAATATCTGTCTGACTGTCTCCATTTGGACCGAGACACATCTAGTTTGGTATGACTCAAAAACTGACTTTATTTCTTTTTTTGTTTTTCAGTAAAGGAAGAACAAAAACTAGCCCGAACCAGTCTACACTATGGATTTCAAAAAGCACGAGGAAGGAAAGTGGCATGGAGGTATAATAATGAACTGACATTGTTCTGGAAAATAAAAATAGTTTTGTAATTCTTGATCAGTGTAAGGAATGGCATCATTACTTTGGAATGGCTTAAATCTCAAAGGATCTGCAAGATGAACTGTAAGCTCCCCCTTGAGGCAAATGTCAAAATAATTTTTATATGTTCAAAGTTTCACTTACAAAATATGCTGAGTGAGACCTGCTTACTCTCCTAAAGGATACACCCAAACTTTATGTAAATGAAATGGACCGTGCAGATGCAATTTTTGTGGACAAATCTGGAATACCTGTGTTGGGAGCAGTTACTCTTGCTTTTTTTTTCATCTTCATAAATTTTGATCTACTTCATGTAATATAAGTTGTATTCCAATTTACAGTGTGCAAAACATTTACCTTTGCAAAAGTGTTTGATGAAAATAGAGTGTTCTGATATTTATATTTATGGCATTTGATTTTTACATATATGCTGCTTTCATTAAAATTGAATTCACACAGATATAAAGAAATCTTTCCATAGGGAAAACATTTCTTTTGTAGGATAGTTTATGTTCTTTCTGTTTCTTTGCTTTGGGTTCAATAAAGTTTAGGAAGTCTCTTCAGAAATAAGAAACTATTTCCTTGACTGTGCTATAAATATGCTGAAATACTTTACTTAGAGGCAAGAACTGTCTAACTTCAATTGTGCAAGACACGTGCCTTACAATTATTCTTAATTTAAAATTAAACAGATTTTTGTAATAAAGTATCTTTATTAATACTTGTATAGACACCAATATAGTTAACCTTGAAAAAATTGTCATCCCGCAGTACAAATCACAGGTCTTCACATGTTGCCTATAGAATTGCAAAAAGCTCCCAGAGTGCCAGGAATCAATGTGGCTCCTCCCTGTCAATCAAACAGGATGACTATTGGAAGGCTTTGGAGTCAGACAGCTGCTGTTTGGCTGAGGTTTTCCTAACTGAATTTAGTCTGTATAATATACAAAGTGCAACGGTTTCCGGCAGTGTGATGCTAAACAGAACACACTGATTAAGAAAAGAAGAAGAAGAAAAACAAAACTACAAATCACATCAGTTAACGGGCCATGGACTAGAGGTCACTGATGTTTGCTTATCTTTGATGAGTGTTGTTTGTTATTGTGAACTGTGGCTTCCTTCTGTCTGATGGAGTTTCCTCAACATGTAGTGTTTGTTCTTCTCAAGAGAGTTGTAACTATTTTGTCTTCAAATGTCCCTGTGTCACTTTTAGCCAAATAAAGAGTTCTTGTTTCTGAAGAATGATCATTGGTGTTGTCTACCTTCTTAAGGTAACAAAGTGCAGAGATGTCTCATCATTTCCTGAAAAGGAAACCAAACATTGAGTGTGAGGAGCACAGACAGCAGCCAATGGACAGGGAGGTTTCTCCTTTCTCTATCAGTCTTTTCCAGTTGGACAATAATGCACTTTCCTTAAGTAGAGTTGGTTTTCCAAACAAGAGGCAAAATGATTCTCAGATCTTTTTCTGCTGCTTTGAGACAGAATGGGCAACTGCATTCTAAGCTCAGCTGCCCTCACTTAGCCCCATCCTTGTGGGTCAAATGGGAAGCCAGCTGTTTGGATCTATGTTTTGCCTCTCTGCCAACTCCACCAATTTCTCCATTTAGCTAGGCCAGTGAGAAGGGAAACTGGCCTTCCCCTTAGTCTATGCCACCCAGAACTCTAACAGCTGAAGGGTGGAAGCACAAAGTGAACAGGGAAGGTTGGGGTGCTCCTTTTAATCATTATCCAGGCCAAGAAAACTTCTAGTGTCAATGACGAACTCCATGTGTGACAAGGGTGGGAAAACAATTTTCTTTCCTTCTAAAAGATGATGATGATGCCTTTCTAAGGGTTTCCGAAGCTTTAGCTGGCCCTTGAAACACAGATACATGATATAACTGCTCTGTATTTTCAGTAGTATTAATATATGTTGGGAAATGATATATTCATGTATTCAAAACAAACCACACACTTGCCTCTCCTGCTTATTTCCCCTTTCTAGGATCAGGTTATTGGCAAGTTTTTACTAAGGAGAGTTGGTCCAGAGACCTTTGATTATTAACGTTAGTGCTTATAGGAACATCTAGTCTCCCATTATCTTGGTGAATCTTCTTCTATTGAAATGTTTTCCATGCTCTGACTGTCTTTAGTTACAACATGACTGCCTCTCAACCTCTGTCCTCCATTTTCAGGGTCACTGTCACCTGCAGAGTTGTCTCTAGTGTCTCTTAAATGCATTGAATTGTAATTATTCCGTCTAAGTGTAGCTCAAGCTTTCTTCCTTCCACAACGCAAATAATAGCAGTTGCTTCTTTTAATACAACTCATTTGAACCCTATTGAATCTTGCATTGGATTAACTCATGAAAAAAAAAATGAGTGCATTTATGTTGGTGAAATATGCCTGTCTATGTGAGTGTAGGTGTTTATGTATGTATTTGTGTTGTTAGTGGATTTCAGCAGATTTTGTGTGATAAGCTGAACTGACATTTGCATGTACTCTGGAAATAATCCAAGAGATTAAAGGAGTGAAGCAAATTCATTTATTACGCATTTTTGCCTTTAGAAGGAAATTCAGCTGTGTCCGAACAAATTTTTCACATGTTCAGTGTAGTCTATAGACTGTACATTTTAAAACTGTTATTTACTTTTTAGATTAAAAATAAAAGACAGCTTGAAGTAAATGTAAAAATTATTTGTGGAGAATGAGGGTGTAAAATAGTTAACTTTTATGTTGATGCTAGGTCAGGAGAGACCTTTGCATATTTTATTTACCTGGAAGAAAGGCATAGTTATGATGTGATTGCATCTGTGATTTGGGCTCACAATAAATGTACTTTTATGAACAGGAAAATATTATATTTAAATAGAAATGCATGTGACAGAAGAAGCAAGAAAACAATGGTGACTCTGGGGTTAACACAAAATTGAAATTAGATGAGTTACAACACCTCATTTCAAACAATGACACACTTCAGGCAAACTACTTCATTTCACTTCTGAACCAATTTTTACTTACACAGATGGAAAATGTTTTAAAATAGTATCTCACAACCGAAAATGGTAAAAATTGATTTGAGACAAGCAATGTCTATAGAAGAGTAATTGTTTATTATAAAACATGCATTTTATGGTTACTTTATGTTGCAAAGATTAATTTTAATTTATTGTTTTGCTCCTCTTCCCTATTCCAGCATTTAAATGATTTAGCTAAAAATATGTTTTTTTTTTTCTAATGAAACTCTTAGTTGCCATACTTGTTTGAGTAAAAATGAAGAAAAAAAAAAACCTGCCCATCATTTTTGACTGGGTCAGGAAAATGCCTAATGTAGAAAGCTACGGATCCATTCTACAAACTGTGAGACTCGGACATATACGCCAGGGTGATTAGGCAGTGCGCACTGGACTCCAAATGAGGTCACACCAGCAAGAAACCATCTGTTGTTTTCTTGGCACATTAATGGTCCTCCAGAATCACCCTGAAGTGAGAGCCACAAAAGAAAAGTGTGAGTACATGACTATTCAGTACCAGTAAGTACAACATGCTAAGCTCACCAGTCAAAAAATAATGTACAGAAATATGATTGATTGACAGTTATGCTTCTGTGTTCTCACTGTCATTCCAGTCAGGAGATTTTTTTCCTCAAAGAGATGGTGCAAATGGCTACAACAGGAAGTTAATAATTCTGATGGTACACCTCTTAGCTCTTAATTTCTCACTTTCATTATTGTATTTCAACGTAGTCTCTAAAAAGAACTCATGCCAACCTAAACAAATCACTTAATTACCTAATATGTGAAAGATCAGAAAAGCCTTCAAAGAAAAGGCAAAATATTCTATTGGGCCATGCTATTGTCCCTACAGCTTTCCTGAGCTTGGTGTAAAACAGAGGTCTCCCTTTTTGTACCAGGGCTTCCTTTTCTCTGCCTGATTTGGAGGGCCTGTACCCACATCTTCTTCCTGAGGAATGCCACATTGTCCTTGGCAAAATTACAGGTGTAACTTTCTCTCTTAGATCCCCCTCATCAAGCATCTCAAATGACAGGAATGCCTCTCCATGCAAATGAGGCATTTTCAGTATGGTAATGTTCATTCAGTGATTTACATTCCCTCTGAAAACTCCTTCCCACTCTCCAAGGTTCCTGTATATAGCCATGTTCACCCTGAATAAAGTGTATATGCACACCGTGTGTCACTGAATATCTTCTAAGAGAGCGACAACACTAACATTTCTGGAGAGTTCCTTATTTCCCTGGCACTCAATGCCAGGTGGGGATCCTGCTGACTCAGCCATTCCAGATTGCACTTCCTCCTTTCCAGGGTTCACCCTGAATAAGGAAGCCAAATTCAGAAACACAGTATTCCACATCATGATTTTAGAGTTGGAAATCTTAATATCTCAACCAAAATAAGCAAATCTCACGTTTTCTGGTAACCATAACATGCACTTTCACTTGAAATTTCATTTATAAGAGGAGAGGATGTCTTTTTGTCAATGTAAATGATAGTGGGTCCTAGTAAGTTAATGATGCAGGTCTTATTTGTGTGCAATGATTCCTTTCTAATGCAAAAAGAAATGATATGGACATGTAGTAGTATTTAATTGTGAAAAAACTCATATTAATTATGTGCTGAATTCTGGTTATTTATTTATTTTTTATTTATTTATTTTCGAGGCAAGGCCTCAATGTGAAGCATTTCTGATCTGGAACTGGCAATGCTTGGCTCTCATTGAACTCACAGAGATCCCCCAGTCTCTGCTGGAATTAAAGGCATGTACTATCAGAAAGTTATTTGTTTTTATATCACAAAATAATTATGCAACCTTGTTCATTTTGACCAAAATGACTGCTGCAACAGAGTATTTAAAATGAAAGAGATGGTAGGAATTGTCTTGAGAGATCTCTTGCCTGATAGTTTAGCCATCTTTGCTGCTATAGTCAAGGGGAGAAGGTGACTTGTCAAAGCCCTTTTTGTTCCACAGTTGGGTGTAGAGGAATTCAAGTGGCATTGGCAACCACAGGATACCTACATTCAAGGTGAAACAACTGTACCAGAACTGTCTGAAAAAACGGTTGTGATTTTCATTTTTGTATCGTGAGGCCTTGATATATATATATATTTGAAATATTTATGGGGAAGTCTTGTCCACCATATGTTACATATTATTTCAAAGTCATTAAAACTAAACCAGAGGTTTAATCAGAGGTTTTCAAATAGATTCACCTGGTTCTTTCTTTTTTATAAAAATAATTGAAATTTTATTAGGTAAATAAAAGATTTTGATGTTAGGATTAAGGACTTTAATTTACTTAGTGTAAACGAAGTAGGTTTGAGTTGTAGAGATTCATGAGCCATACAGAAGGCTTGCGCCTTTCTCCTGAGTGACTGCAAGGCTGGGGGCCTTCGCTTTGTTTCATTATATCGCTTCTAATTATCCTGACACATTATGCCATTTACTATGTAAATTCCTCCTTGATTTTATAATTTGTTCAATGGCATTTCTGTTACTATTTCAAAGAAATATAAATACTTAAATTATAAACTAATGCAACAACACAAAATACTAAAACTGTGTGTTTATACTTAGACACTACTTGTAGTATATGAGAATATATAATATACATTAATAAAAACAAAATATCACCAGCTTACTTGAAGGAGTATTGACTATTTTTATCTAGAATAATGGTTCTCAAACTTAATTATATATTATAATCACCTGTAGGACAAGAAGAAAGCATTCATTATTGGGCCTCAATTTAATATTCTGATTAGCTGTTGTGTGCTGGATTCTAAAATTTGCAGTTTGAACAAGTTCCATGGGAAGAGATCCATTTGATGTACTGTAGGCTATGTTTTTGATGGTACTGATAAAGAATGCAGTTTCTGAATGAATATTAAAGTGAGATTTGCTTTTCTTATTAATGAGAAATTATTTTATACTCTTTCCTATTGGCTCTAAACTCAGAAGACTACCTCAAATATTCAAAGGAATTTGGCATGCCTGATTGAACAGATTTTCAAGGCTAAAAATAATTAAATGAACATATTCAAACAATGATATACTAACCATTTTAAATAATGTGTCATTATTTGACCAGTTAATATTAACAGTGATCGAAGAAAACTGTATTACAATCTAGTGATGGCTACTCAACTATAACAACATTCTATTGCATGAAATATTTCTATGCATTATGAATTTTGTTCTTGATAATGAATAATATGCTTAGATCCTGTTGAAAGCAGAGCCAAACAAGATTTCACAGGTCTGGAATGAGTTACTAGCATAATGTAACTCTAAGATCAATAGAATTAGCCATCATATTTTCTACCTCATTTGTGAGGTGTCTGCCATGCAACCCCTATTAACTGTAATTGAAGTTGCATAGCTGATTTTCCTCTTAAAAATAATTCTAAAAAATCTCATCTTAAGTGATAGTGTCTCTTACCTTTAGTACATTTATTTATTTTATAAGGAAGCTATAAAGATCCAGAGGTAAATTTTAAACAAGTATGATGCAACTTGATTGGTATAGAATTAAAGTGTTCATCAAAGTTGAATAAGTGTAAAACCAATCTGAAAATTTAATATGACTTGAGACATTGTTTTAAGTAGGGAGTATGTCTACAAATTTATCTTGTGTGTTAAAAAGTATTGTCAAATTACAATATATATGTATATGTATATGTATTCTGATTAGCTGTTGTTCATATATAATATGAAACAAGCTGCTACACTTTAATGCAGTATAACCATTTCCTCACAGTATAAATGGCTACTTTAACATCTGTAAATTATTCATTTGTTCTGTAATAATTTTTAGTTTAATTTAATACAGTAGATGTGGATACATTAATATTTCATTAATTTTCAAATACTTAAGATATGCCAGATAATGTATTTAGTGAGTCTCCTGATAAAATATCCTAATTGATTTTTAATGTTTGCTGATTGCTTTACATGTGGTATCCTTAACCCTCTCAGTAAGTGATAAGTGTCTAAAGTCACTCATTCTCAACATGAAAGGGCAATTGAGGCTCCTTAGTGATTTCATGATTCCAAAATTATGTCTAAACAAAGAAAATGCTATCTCAATGTATAATATGACTACTAGCCTGTATTTACCTGACAAGAATCTATTCCTCCTTCTTCATATCCAGCACATATCATATTTGCTGTGATGTTGTATTCTGGCAGCTGTTGCTGGCACTTTTCATGGGATATAAGAGGAACATCAGCTTCTTTCAGCACATCAACAGTAGAACCTGCTCGAAATGGGAAATGCAGACAGCCAGTCAGTAATGATTAACAGGCATCCTTGAATGAAGCACCATCCATCTGATTTATCCCAGCATTTTGCTCTCATTATCAAGTACTATTTGGATATATAATGGAACTAACTACCAACCTTGCACTTTAAAGTACATAATAAACCCATCTGTGCACTTTGGCAAATGGATAGCATTTCTGTCTTTCGTAAGGGGTAGTAGGAATTGTGGATTGGACTAGGGTGGTCTTTAGGCATTTTCAGTGTTTTTAAAGAGTTTCAGTATTGCTCCTCGAAACGAAGTCTGCCAGCACAAAGAGTTCATTCATGGAAATCAGCACCAACTTGGATATCCAGAAGAGCTTTTCATGCAGCACCTGAGGAGGTGCTCCCTCCTGTATAAAGGCATTCAGCTCCTTTGTGGCTCTATGTCTGTGAACAGGTGCACAGTGAGCAGAGGACCGAGCTCAGATGAACTGTGCTCTGTTCTGGGGGCAATAAGCTTGCCATCCCACGCAGGTGAAGAGAAAGGAAGCATTGTGTATTTGCGTTTGTTTTGTATAATGAATCACTCATTGGAAGAATGACTCTCTCCTGACTAACTGCTATTTCTAAGCAGCTTGTGAAGCAAGCAGGTGTTAGTAACTCCAGAGAAGGTACATAAGCACTTCTTCATGATTAGCAATTCTCTTTGGTGTCACAAAAGAGATAGAAACTTAAATGTAACTTATTATATCTGTCAGGCACTATTGTAAAAAAATATATACAATTCCATTTTGTGCTAAGTTTCACTTATACATTAAGGACATTATTACATTAAGAAAATAAACAAGGTGTGTGTCTGGTTATATGTGTGATTTAGGTGAAATTCAATATACACACACACACACACACACACACACACACACACACACACACCAGTTTATGTTTGTAAATGTGTAGCTATTTGTTATCTATGGGGAAATGTCTCAAACATGCCCTCTTCTTCTTACGGTGAACAGGCCTACAATGGATGATTTAAATGTATAGGCACTATGATGTAAACAGAGTTGGGAAGGGAATGGACAAATAGCTCTTGACTCTATGATGTCAGCCAAGTAAACAATGCACAGCCCACCACTGGCTCCAAAAATCTGGCAGGTTTCAAGTTAAGAAAGCAAACATGGGAGACTGAAACCAAGAGGAAGGTTCAGCACCTCTCTGCCGTTTGTCCTGGGAGCAAGGATGTGTGACGAGAAGAAAAAATACAATAAAAACAGACGCCTCTCTTTGTACTTGCCCCTGAATATAAATTTTGTTTGAATAAGTAACAGAGCTCTCTTGTAAAGGAAACTATGAACAATGTCTGTACATTTAATATTTCTTTCTTTTATAACAATTTTGTTTTTATTACATTTAAGTTATGTGTATGTGTGTGCCGAGGTGCACAAGAGTGCAGGTGTCAGAAGAGGATGTCTGATTCCCTAAAACTAGAGTTAAAAGCAGTTAGTTATGAGCTAATTGCATTGGTGTGAACTCAGGTCCTCTGAAAGAATAGTGTAGATGCAACTGCTAGCTGACTCATCCCTGCAGCATGTATTTATTTCTTTATATTAGTGCCCATATGGATGAGTGAGAAGACACACATATGTAAATATAAAATAATACATGGCCAAAATTTGATTATTTTAAAGTACTGGTTGCCCAACTTGAACAGTTTTCTCCTCATCTGTTCCTAGTGAAAAAAAAATGCTCCCAACTACCTTTGATAACTGATAATAAAATATACTCATAGCATCAGAAAATGGGATTTTATGAAATTGAATCAGTATAAATCATAAGACTAAGTTAATAAATTTCATGAAAACATGTAAGAAAGATTGAAGCATAGTCTGGCCATTTCATTATAAATTATTTCTGATGTTCTTTTCTTCTACTGGCTCCACACAGCCCTTAGAGATATTTAAATTCAATTAAACATATATTTTAGGAATAGTAAGTAAGCCACGCTTGCTTACTTAAAAAAAAATTACATGGAATAAAGAGTCTTAAATCTTGTTAGCAGATAATTTGTTTTTCATGTCTATACTGTAGCTAAAAATTGATTTTTTTTGAAATTTGAAAGATAAAACATCAATCTTCCTAACTTTCAAATGTAATAAGTTATTACATTTTCAAGCAGAAGAAATAAAAACAATATATATAGTCTTTGACTTGAATATACTTTGTAGATAGCAGCTATGGGGTATGGTCAGCCAGACAGTATGATTGTTAAAGAGAATTACACTGAGCTAGCAAGCAGGTGAGTGCTCGTCCCAAAACTTGATGCTTTCTTTAATAAGCAAGTTGATTTTTTTTATTTTTTAAAGAGTCCCTTTTGTGTTTATTCTTTAGTATATTCACACTTGCATACAAAGTTTCTTGGTCATATTGGCCCAACTCTTCTCTCTCATTCCATTTTAAAAGTGAAGTAAAGAAGAGAATGGAAACAATGTGTTTACACGTGGCCATGTATGATGTCCTGCTGAGGTTTCATGTCACCTTGTCTCATAAGACCAAAGGCTGGAAAACCACTGAGGCATTGCATACATTTTCTCCATTGGATATTTTTAAAGTGAATGTTTTGATTCTGAAACTAGGCTTCTCCATTATAATTGTGGGTTTATTTTAACTACATCTGAAGCAATTAGCTATCATGACTATAATAATTTGTGACTATAGAACTCAGTTGATTGCTTCAGACAAAAGTGTGTTTCCTTTTTACCTAGCCTTACTGAACATTAAAAAACTGTTCAAGATGTTAGTTATAGTTCTAAAAGGAATCTGAAAATGTTTGGTGCTATTTAATAAGCATAAACATGATATAGTCCTGACAATTGTTTAGCAGATTCTGTAAGTATAATAACTAAGAGATGTATTAAAAATATTAAAATAGCCATAGCAAATTTCAGTAGCACACATTTTTCTGATAAACATTCTCTCATTTTCAAATGTGATGACTTACCATTTATTTTATCATATCCCCAGCCAGCAATTGAACAAATTCTTCCAGGGATAAATATTTGATTTTCTTCTGGTAAACAAATAGGCTGTATATAATCTGAAAACCCAAGCAAAACAAAATAAACCGCAGAAGAACAACAATAATAAACAAATATGCACAGAGAGATAGAATGCCACTCTTCTTTCTGAGAAATTAAAAAAAAAACATTTCCAACATTTAATCTAAAATGGTTGTATTTGATTTCATAATTCTGGAACATCTTCAGATAACAAGGGACAAAGGCATTCATGATCAGTGATTACTTGTGTTTGATTTGGTTGTATTGGTGGTCTCTTAGGGTTCCTGTAGTTTATTCTCTAATTTATCTTTTTTTTTTTCCTGTCCCAAATGCCTTATTCCAGAATTCATCATTTATTTGTATTTGATTTTTAAATAGTCATGGTACTCATTTGAGAATAGTTCCAATTTGGTGAAATGTTCAAAATGCCGTTTTAAATTTTTATTTATTTTCTTTATATGTATATATATATAAATATATATATGTATATATATATATATATGTATGTATATATATAAAATATATATGTATATATATTTTCTTTTGTGTATATTTACATATGTGAATGCATAGATATGTATATATTTATAGGTGTATCTGTACATGTATGTAAAATTTCACTCATTTGCATGTTGAGAGCAAGGAAAAACTCTGTTTCTTTCCTGTCATCTCAAGGGATCTAGAAGTGAACTCAGGTCATGGAACCTACAAGAAAATGTCTCTGCCTGTGGAGGTATCTTACTGGTTCTTTTAATGTACTTTCAAAATGTCTATAAGAAAAACATATTGGATGGTGTTTTAGAATGTTTTGACACATATAACCATATTAAAATTGCTTCCCTGGCAGTTGCTCTAGTTAGATCTTACAGGAGAATCATGTTTGATCTTTCAGCATTCACCTACAAATAATTAAGTTTTTCAGTGAGCATCTGATGCATACAGATACAAGAAAAATACAGAAAAGCAGATGAACCCCAAAGTGTGATGCTACTAAGGACTGTGAAGATCTGCTTTGCCACAATCCACATGTAGACCAACTTCATAAATTTGGTTCTCATATTAAACCTGAATATAATCATGATAATTGTTTTATAAGATTCTGCAAAAATGAATTAATTTCACAGAAGGTGCTGATGCTTCCATGTCTGCTTGTGGGTAACATAGTTCATTAACCTGTTCTTTTTTCTCCTGTGTCTTGTTTTGTGCATTGTGGTAGATGGACCCATGTTTCTATTGCAGGGCAAACAAAGGCAGCAGGAGCAGTTGTGGATGCTTCTCCATTAGAGAATGGTAAGAGTTCCCTAAAGCTGGATTTAAACAGTAGGATGAAAGAGATTTCATACACTTTCCTTTATACTTCAATTGCATTTAGGTTATTTTTGCCAAGTTTTATGACTTTACCCTGTTCTGCTGTGGATGACATTTCAAGTCTCATTTTGGTTTGCTGTCACCAGATGAGATGACTAGATGTAGTTCCCTTACCTGTGTAATTTACTTTAAACTCAAGGTGCATCATAGCAATGTCATTGACCTTTCTTCGTTTGTCATAATGAGGGTTTATGACAATTTGATCAACCACCCGCTTTACTACTTGAGGAGAAGTCAGATTTGATTGCATATGCAGGCCGAGGACTGCTGTCCATCTGGTTGGATCAAGATTTCTTCTAAAGATTGTGATAAGAAAATAGTTTCAAGAAACTTTCTTTCTATAACAGAACTTTCCAGAAGATATCTAACACAAAAAGTTAGAACTCTGCAACATTTCCATTCTGTAGTATCCCTGATTCCTCTATGGAATGCTTTTGTTAAAATATTTTTTATTACTTTCACATGACATACTTAGGGATTGACATTTGATGTTTGATGCAGATATGTATATGAAGTTATAATGTTTAAGTTGAGGTAAGCATATACATTTTCTTTAACCTTATTTTCTTGTAGTGAAATTATTCCAAATGCTTTCTTTCATTCACCATTTTGAAACATATACTAAACACTGGTATCCATAGCCACACTGCTCTACAATAGAACACTAACTTCACTTTATGTCCTAGCCTTACATTTTCATTAACTTTTCTCCTATCTTTTCTCTAACTTTTCCTCTGTCTGTTCCACCTAGCCTCCGTTAACCACTACTGTGTCATTAGTTTCTAGGAAATTATTATTGTACCAGGTGAATAAGCCAGTGCTATTTCCTTAAAAAGTCCTTTAAGAATTATCAAGAATGATTTAGAAACATGACACCTAGTTGCATAATATTGACCAAGTTCCAGTAAATTTTGACATCATGCAATAATTTTCACAATTATTCTAGTCAGCATAATAACTTGATAGAAGAGCATGATTCTACAATATGTGCAAAAGAGAAAAATTAAACCATGAATGAAGTGGTAGCACTATGAAAAACGAGAAGACAACAAAGACATGCTCAGTTTCTATTCTGTCTATGAGTAAGTCTAAGTGTTGTGTAAGTAGAGGAAAGCAAAGTAAAAGACACTGGGAGGAGCCAAAAGTCATTATTATCTGCCTGTGTACTGTTCATAGAAACACAAGGAACCACCTTTACCCACACACATTTGTATAGCTTCCAGAATGGCCATGTAATTGGTGAAACTGAAGACATACTATAGCAAAACTTAGGGGACATAATGAAAGCAGGCATAAGAGGAAAAACTCATAGGTCTAAGTGCCTTCAAAAAAGAAACTGGAGAGAGCTTACACTAGCAGCTTGATGGCGCACCTGAAAGCTCTAGAACAAAATGAAGCAAATACAACCAAGAGGAGTAGATAGCAGGAAATAATCAAACTCAGGACTGAAGTCAACCAAATAGAAACAAAAAGAAGTATACAAAGAATCAACAAAACCAGGAGCTGTTTTTTTTGAGAAAATCAACAAGATAGATAAATCTTTAGCCAGACTGACCAGAGGGCACAAAGACAGTATACAAATTAATAAAATCAAAAATGAAAATAGAGACATAACAATGAAATATATCTTAAAATAATTATTCTATTTGTTGAATATTAACAGTTGAAAATATTAAAATTATATTCTACAAAATAGAAATAAATTTTCATTTTTATAATATATGGAGGAAGGAAATCTTATAAAAGACCCTGTCCAAAAAAACGAAGAAGAAACAGAGGGGAAGTAGATCTGGAGGAGAGGATATGTGGGGGAGTTGGAGAAGTGGAAGGAGGAAAGATTATGGTTGTGTTGTATTGTATGAGAGAAGAATCCATTTTCAAAAAAGATAGCTCAGATTGGTGTATAAATATAAGACATTTTATTTCCTTTTACTTCCTATTTATTCTCATTTCTTTCCTCTCAATATTATAGTGATGTCAAGGCCACACTGTTAATTATAGTCTCATTAATTCTTCCTTGTGCCTTTATACTTGTGTCTCCTCATTATATTTCCTTCATCCTCAGCTGTGATCCTAGGCCTATCGTCATCAATTTCTGTTTCTTTTTACAGTATCATACTTTTTTATTAGATATTTTCTTTATTTACATTTCGAATGTTATCCCCTTTCCTGGTTTCCCCTCTGAAAACTCCCTATTCTGATCCCCCCACCTCCCACTCCCACTCACCAATGCACCCACTCTCACTTCCCTGTCCTGGCATTCCTCTACACTAGAGCATCAAGCCTTCATCAGACCAAGGGCCTCTTTCTCCCATTTATGTTCAACAAGGCCATCCTCTACTACATATGCGGCTGGAGCCATGGGTCCCTCCATGTGTACTCTTTGGTTGGTGGTTTAGTCCCTGGGAGCTCTGAGGGGGTCTGGTTGGTTCATATTGTTGTTCTTCCTATGGGACTGCAAGACTCTTTACCTCCTTTGGTCCTTTCTCTAACTCCTCCATTTAAAGTGTCACTTGTGTTTAGAAATTTCATGCCCACACATCAGCCTGATTAGATAACCTCTGTTAGATATTTATAGGGCTATTAGATACCCCTATAAAGGACTGTTCATTTTACTTATGGCCTAAGATTCCTCATTTAGACTGTACTTCATTATTCAGTGCTATTCCTGTTCCTTTAAGAGCCAGGCTAATTGTAGCAAGGGTTCTTGAGGTTTCTAAAATAGGCCTACAACACCGGTACACTAGAGCATCTTTGTTCCTAGGCAGATATATAATCATATTCTCTCTCTATTACTTCTTTAGCTGTTCCTTCAAATAGATCAGTGAAGCTCTCTCATGCTGATCTAGTACTCCATCATTCTGCCTTGTTCTGGTGAGATGCATTTTTAGTGCACATATCATTCTCTGAAACATTTATTTGGATGTTTTCATCCTTTAATATTTAAAATAAGTACTACTGGGACACAAGTTTTGTTGGTCTGTATAGCACTACCATGTCCAAATATTTGCAAAATGCTTAGGGCAGGGTGAGTTCTTAGCAAATATCACTTTTATGGATGAACATATAAAAAGCAGAAAGCAAAGAAATACTTGAAAAGATTGAGTAACCCCTAACCATATAAAGTTTATATGTTAAGCCATATAAACTCATGTATGTTTTCAAACTAAGGAAGAATACGATTTATCCATGAATTCAAGATGGTAGATGTTCTCAGCATAGAGAAAACTTCATTGATCTGATACAAAAATGTGTGGGAAATAAAGCTTCAGAGAAGTCTAATAACTGCAAGATATTTGTTACAAAAAATACAATTAAAGGATTACTAGGAATGTGTCACGTAGAAATTTTTGAATAGATAAAAGGAATAGAAGAGCTGACTGGGTAAAAGTACTCGGCTAAAGTTGTATTAAGCCTAACAATTTTGTATAGTGTTAATTCAATGAGTATCTTGATCATGTTTCTTTTTTATTAAGAAATTATTTTTACTGATAAAATTGGTGAGTAAAATAAAAAGTGTTAGTATCAGTTTATTACTCTGTTAAAATACTTTAGTATAAATCGCTATAATAAATTGCAAAACTTTTTTGCTTTGCCAGTGACACAAAGGAGTATACAATAAAATTAGTAAGAGAAATTATTTCTTTTATTTCATGATTTTTTTATTGGATATTTTTTATTTACATTTCAAATGTTATCCCCTTTCCTGGTTTCCCTCCAAAAACCCTCTATCCCCTCCCCCATTCCCCTGCTGAGAAATAATTTCTATTAAATGACTGAAGATAGTAAAATGTAAATATTTCAGGACAGTTATGAATTTTTATGATTCCAGTGCAGCTCCCTTTATTCATCTGTGCTCAAAGTGAGAGTATATAAAGATATTTTGTGTTCTGTCTGATTGAACATGTGCTTATAATAAATGGGACTGCCTTTCTACCCATTCATGTATTTGTGGTTTAAATAGATATTGGTATCACTGAACTGCAAAAAGTACAACAATGAAATAGATAATTGAAAGATGTCACTAATAGTGCTCTAGGCCTATGTGACATGTGAAAATCATTTGTTTTATATTTTTGGTTGTGAGCCTAGCCTTTAACGGCTGAGCCATCTCTCCAGCCCTCATTTGTTTTATAAGTATGCCAAACAATAACTCACCAAACCTGAGACTAAGTAATATGCTAATACCTACTAATGTGCAACAGAAAAGACCAAATATTTAGCTAAACCTTCATTTATAATACAGATAGATTATGTAACACACATAGATAATACGGTAGAGATCATACCCCTTGTAACTTACTCAAAAGAATGAGTGTAGGAAAGTGAAGATGCTTAGCACAGATGAGAAACAAATGCTTGATATAGTTACTTCTTATGGTGTGTTGGGAAATACGGTTGTCAGAAGACAGCAGGATCAAGGGAAGTCGCTTTTACTATAAGCGATGCTATTGTTTAGTTACCTCGATATCCTACCAATGTATAACATCAGAGAGCTATAGAGACAGATGCAGTGTGCCATTTGCCTAAGACTTCTGTGATTCTGCTTTTGTCCTTATTATGGTGCCGTTGGCATCTTGATGCACGTGGAATCAGTCATGTTCACACTTTCTGCATATCTTCCTATCTTCCCTGAAAGTGCCTGACAATTTGTTTGCATACACCCAGAAACTCTTATTGTCCTTATTGGAAGGAGAGCTTAATTACTCTAACCTGATTATATAAATCTGGTTCCTCCAAGTCTGGGCCAACAGTTCCTTCTCAGAGTCTCTTGCTGCTATAGGGAGACTTACCCTAATTGTCGTAGATAAAATTATTGTAGCCAATGTCAACTTGGCTCTTAGATGCAGGTTATTAATTCTATATCAGGCTCCTGATTAGTACATCTGCCTCTTCCAAGTTTGAGTCCACAATTCCTTCTCAGAGTCTCTTGTTGCTATAGGGAGACTTACCATAATTGCCCTAGATAAAATTATTGGCGCCAATGTCAACTTGGCTCTTAGATGCAGGTTATCAACTCTGTATCAGGTTCCTGTACCTCTTAGGAGGAACCTTTTTTTTTTTTTTTATGAATTCATTGAGAATTGTCAGAAGGTAATTAAAGATTTGACATTACTTGTGTTGAAGGAGATGAACTGTTTCCTGAGCCCCTCACATTTACTTTCTTCTTTCTTCTTCACCTTTCCCACTTACTCCCTTTCACTTCATGACATTGCATTAGGAACAATTACTTTTAAAGAGGGGAAGTAAATCCTAGAATTAGGCATCAGCTTTGCTCTTTCTTATTGCAAAGCAAAGATATATGTAGAAATTAGTTCTAAATTTTAGCTATATGTAATATTAATATTGATGCAAACCTACGAATTAAGCCATTACAAGGTCCTTAACACAAAGCACAATGTGTTTATTACTTAAAGGTTCTTTATGAGTATTTTCATTGTGATGTTTGCTAACAGTAAATATTGACCTAACTGAATAATAACAAAAATTATGCAATAAACATGAATTTTACATTTTTAAATGTTTACATTCTGACTAGATACAAATGCTAATTTTCTGTATTAGGAGATTTAATAGTTGATATACTGAATGATTAATATAATAAGAATTAATACATAATTTTATGGAAAATATTGAAAATTTTATGTCATAAACAGAAATAATATTTCCTGGTAGGGCTTGGAGCTATACAAAATGAGATGCTCTTTTGTGTTGCATGAGATGACCTTGTTTGCTAAAGGACCCCTTGCTGAGGTAGGAAATCATTTTCTGTAGGTTTTAAGATAAAATAGCCCAGGACCCATGGTGGTGACTATAAATTGCTCAATCAAGAGGGAAAGGATGTTAGAGTTAAAAGGAAATGTTAGAGCCAAGTAGTGAGGGCAGAGACATTAGGGATACAAAGCAGAGAACTTGCAGTTTCATATGAGGTAGCCAAGAGGTCTTGGGAAGAGGCGGGTTCTGAAAATTAAGGTCAGGGTCACTGTGTTAGACAGCTACGTTTCCTTAGACCACCATCTCAATTTCCCAGGAAACATAACTGAGTGCCCTTTTATAAAAACATGTTCTTGCTTATAATGCAGGCACTGAAATGTAATCTCGAAGGAAGGCTTCATCCTTTTCAGGAAAGAGATCTCAGACTATCTTGTAGACAAGGTGGTAACCACCTTCCACTAACAAAAATTATTTATACCTTTGGTAGCTGGGAGAATGATGAAAACTTAGAATAATTAGCAGCACCTTGTACTCCTGTGAGGTCACCAGCCAGGTAACTAACACCTAGCAGACAGTCATAACTAACAAAAGAGGAGACCCATGGACAGATGCAAAGTCTTAAAACATTCCTTATGGGGGAATAGTCCATGCACAGTGCATGATCACTTCCCTGGTGGGGTAAGGGAGCATAGAGCATATGGGCTGAGAGCTGACTTAGTCTCTGAAAGGCCATAGAACCAGTACATTGTATAACAATTATCTCAACCTTTGTTGTGTTTGTGCTATGGCCCAATGAAAACTCATAGATTATGTCAAGGGCTTTTTCTTCTCATAGGACGCCTCCCTTCCTTCCCCAACTCTTGAAATTTTTTCTCATGTTTTCTTAACTTGTCAGATTTACTTAATATCCTTTAAGACATGCACTGTGCTGTGCCTACTCATGGGTAGATATACATAAGGTATCTTTATTAGCATGAGAAAGAGAACACGGAACTGCTGTCCCAAGTCAATATGTGATGATGGTGAGCATTTGGCTCACCCTGGTTCTTGAGTCATAACTAGCTGACATTTAGTTAGAAGTCACCTTCAAACTCACCTATACACGCAGTGGGCAGCAGACACCAGCCAGTCACTGCTGACGAGAGATGCACCGCAGAGCAGCTTGTCTATAGACCTGTCTCTGTGATACAAAGCCACAACCCAGGGCCATGCCCCTGCCTGGGCATCACTTCCACCAACGATCTTTGGGCCGATTTTCTGAGTCACCTTTCTTTCTCCACATGCTACCAAAATAATTGGAGAAAGGATTTACCTTATTTTTAGATAATTTATTTGGTCATGAAAATTTAAGTGATAACAAGGCAGCTTCAAGTGACATAAAATTCTGTCTGGAATTTTAAATTGAAGGCTTATCAGGTGACAAATACTTACATTTATGGTTACATTGTAATAGAATCAAGGAATCTTGGGAGCACTGTAGACTATAACAGAAAAGAAGCTTTTGTTAGTTAAATCAACATTTAAATCTATGTGCCAGATATGAAACTCAGTAGAGTTGAAATCCACAGAAGAAAATGGCCCACAGTGGTCAAATAGGGCTGTGCTTGTACTCTTATCACGTAATCTCATGGGATTTTTGGAAAATTATCCAGTATCAATGTGGGTGTAATAGAATACAATGTTTTTGGATTTCACAATTATTATGAGAAACATTTGGTTTGGACTTTTTTTAATCACGAATTATTTTGACAACAGCAAACTTGGATTTCACTACTTTCTCATTCCTAGGGAATATGTTCCAATTACTCTAATCTATATCTAAAACCACTTATCGTGCTAAACCCTGTGTTCAACATGATCCCATTTAACCAAGTACTTGTGACACATCAAGGTTGTAAATCCTGAACTTTGGACTTTGGTGATGAGAGTAACATAAATTGATTATTTTTCTTCTCCACCTTTTATTTTGTGGATAACACATGCTTATGACAGGCTGTACTTTTTAAAAGCAATATTAGCATATAACTTTTCTTTCTCTCATTATTAGCTACAAAACTTTTACTTAAAGAAACACAGTCTTTCTTCACTCTGGTGCTACTCTTGTGGCAAGCATGGCTTACTTGGAGAAAAGCACCAAATGCCATAAGAAATCTTGGGAATTAAATTAATTTGTGAAGGATTACTGAAAAGGTAATGCATGCCTTGTTCATGCCACAGCAAGAGATGGTTCATTCCAGACACAATGAGATTGACTAGTGCTACTGAGATTGGTAATAACTGAAGCAAATGAACTGCTAATGTATGGATTTAGCCGTTAATATTTTTAGTTTATGCTTGACCATTTGGTGACCTACATAGTAGAAACTAAGAGTTAAGAAAAAGAAGAACTGGTGAAAACCAGCCTCCAGTCTCATCAACTTCAGGGCTGTCCAGTGATGAATCTTTTGGTGAGGCTATGAAACTCACTCTGGAAAGTAAATGAGTGACTGCAGCTTCCGCTTGTAAAGCAGGCAGACATGTGTATGGCGACTATAAAATAATGACTGTGCATAAACTGCTGAAATCACATCACCTGTAATTTTGAAATTTTGAATTTGTTTTCCCAAAGCTAAGAAAACGTATATTAAAAAAGAAAATTGTTTACGAGGTGTTATACGATTACACCAGCAGAGGTCAATGTTACACCAGTAATCATGACACTGTCCTATTCCTCCTCTGAGGCTATCCCACACATTAAATATTTATATACTTGTGCCCACAGATAGAATGAAATGCTTTACACTTATGTACTTACTTAAATGAGCTGTGTATGCTACTTACATACTCATAATATGGGAAAAGAATAAAAGGAAAAACACAAAACAATGCTATATGCTCACTAAAAGCAACTCCATATTTTTAGAACACGCATGGTAAAGCTTATTTAAAAGAACATACAACTACATTCTATTGTGAATATTTTCTTTTAATATATAAGACAACTTCAATAGAAATATAAGAAAATGGACTTTACTAACGATCAATATTTCTATAGACCTCTATATAAAATGCCTAAAAATCTCAACTAAATTTCCTTTTGATGCCCACGTGTGTTTGAAAGAAAAGTAGCTTACAGACCTCAGTATAGGATACTTTTAAGTCTCAAAAAGCACTTTACACATTACAATATGCATCTATAAAAATCTATATTCAGGATGGCTTCTAGGACATTATTACTGGCCTTAGAAAGAACAAACAGTGCTTAAGTATTTTTAATCAAGCACATAAGCAGTTAATAGTCCATTACCATTTAACAAGAAACGTCACATTTTCTCTGGTAAGTCTTCCTTATTTTCCTTACATTTTTTACAACAAGGATACCCTCAAAAACACTATTTTTCCATATTACACTAAATGTCATTACTATATAACATTAATTAACTAAGGTACTGAATAAATCAATATGTTTCCATTTTGCCAGCTCAGTATAATATCACAAGTTAAGGAAAGGATTGAAGACATTTAGCTAATTGGCTTTTATTGGTGTAAAGAAATGTAAAGGGTGTATCTATATAAAGTCTTTTTTTTTCCCCAAATATGAATGTAAGTATAATAATGGTACTAATATTAGTTGAAACTGTCACTTGGCCCCCTACAACTTTGTAGCAGATGCGCAGCTGGGTCTTCATGTGAGTCTCCTAACAGATGAAGCAGGGGCTGTCCCTGACTTTGTTGCCTGGCCCTGGATTCCCTTCCCCTAGCTGAACTGCCTTGTTGTGCCTCAACAAGATGTAGTATAGAGGATGCACTTAGTCCTGCTACAATTTGATTTGCTAGGGCAAGTTGGTACCCAGGTCTGTGTGGGGCTTTCCTATCTCCTTCAAGAAGGGAGGAGCATTGGGGGAGAGTCTTGTGAGGAAGAGACTGGGAGGACAAGATGGAGGGGGGCTGCAATCAGGATGTACAGCGAATAAATAAATTAAGAAAAAGAAAGAAGAAAAATGGAATAATATGATTCTTCTCTGAAAGAGGCATTCAATTACTTTGAGTGGCTTTAAACTTTTTTTCTTTCTTACTAATATTTACATCTAGGAAACCTGAAAAGGTAGAATTCACAACATACTGGTGAACTGTGAGTTTCAGAATGCCTTATTAGAAAAGAAGGTGGGAAACCTGTGTGAAAACTTTCAGGTGGTTTGGCTCAAACCCACTGAGACTCATATCAGTCAGCACTGACAGAAAATACTAATCCCCAAGGTTCTTTCATTGATACTAAATGTAGTCCTTATAAATTTGTTTTATTGCTTGAGTTTTTGGAAGTGCTGACTTTCATGAGTAGTGGAATAACCTGATGCTGTTCTAGCATCAAGTCTGGTAAACAAGTGTACTGGTAATAGGATGCTAACTTTTAGAGTGCAATTTGATGCTTTCTTGCAGTCATTTCTCATCCTGAGTTTGTCTGTGGTGGGATTATAAAATTCAGAGGCCAATTGCCTCAATTTCAAACAAAAATCACCAGTAATGTGTAAATAGGAGAAATTACATAATTTACTATGGAATAATTTTAAATAGAGAAAGGATACTGACTTTTTAATACTCCACAAAAAGGGTAAAGGAGAATATCTAACTTAAAATATCAATGAAGATATAATATGGGACTAACGTGATATTATTTTTAAATTATATTCATATTTATTTGATTCTTACATAACCCCTTGTCTTTTGATGGTTGTCTGAGGTGCATTTATCCTATTTATTCTAAGACTTACAATTTATTTTCATGATATTTCGAGTTTTAGAATATGAGAATAAGAATAGTATTATGACATATCATCTCCCTCTCTGTATGTCAGAACAATAATGGCTTATAGTTCATTAGACTGTCTATACAAATGAAGATCAAACAATCCTGCTCAGGAAAAAAAGAACAGATGTTGCTTGATATTACACAAGTAAAAGAAATTGATCAATTTTCAAATGTATGTGCTCAGTATGTAGGGTCACTGACACATTATTGGCTTCAAATATTTTTTTTATCTAGTCCTAAGTACCAAATAAAAATAAAACATCTGAGTACCCACCTAGGTGTTATTATTAAGCTTCCATTTAGGGCTTTGTTTAATCTCACAAAAGGTCCACCTCCAGTAGATAATACTGGCATTGACGAGTTTGCACTCCTAAGGTAGAATAAATGACATATGAGTAGGAGATAAAATTACCGACATTAATATATTACACTTTAAATTATTTAATGATACATAATTTGAAGTAAATTATGTTAATACTTTGGAGAAGTGGAGGGAGGGGAAACTGGGCAGGATATATTGTATAAGAGAAGAATCCATTTTCAATATATATAATATCAAACACTATAATAAACCATTAGCAAAATTATTACTAATGACATTAAATGTAGTCAATTTTTGGGAAATGTCTTTAGTACTTGTTTGAATATCCTACATTATATTACAAGGTTGCTACACATTTCTCTTGAGGATCTGAGTCCTGTTCTGTTTTTTTTTTTTCAGTGTTATTGAGTGAATGTGAATAGTTTAATGGATCAGCTTGTATACAACTTGAATTAAATTTGAATAAGAAAAATAAAACAGTACTCATGATTTAAAATGTTTTTCACCAGGTATAACTTATCTTTCAAGAAAATCAAATCACCTAAGAACTGCATAGAGAAATAAGGTTTTTCAGAGTCTAACTTTCTAATTTTATTTTTGTTTTTGGTATCTCATTACATTTAAAGTCAAAGGAGTCCTAAATCTAAGGCAGAAGACCCATAGCCTCGATCTGCAGTTGCCAACTGGTGAGCCACTACAGGGTGACAAAAGACACCTCCATGTAAAAAGCCATCAAATGCTCTGGGCTACAGCCTGTGGTATTGTCACCATCTACTGTGAGACTATGTGGAGGTTTCTCTTAATTAATTTTACTTGTATGTTAAAATTTAGCTAGACAGTGAAATTTCAATCTCAATCTCTTTTTTCTATTCTTTTACTCAATCAATATTTTAATATTAAGATAAAACTATGCCTTTAAATTTGAAAGTCAGTGGGATGAACCTGGAAAGGGGAAGGGTGATGGTTAATAGTGATACAATGTGCATATGGGTAATCATCAACAGTTAAAATCTTCTTCCTCTTCTCCTTCTCCTTCTCCTCCTCCTCCTCCTCCTCCTTCTCCTCCTTCTTCTTCTTCCTTCTCCTCCTTTCCTTTCCTTCTCCTTCCTTCTCCTTTTCCTTCTCCTTCTCCTTCTCCTTCCCTTCCCTTTTCCTTCCATCTCCTCCTCTTCCTCCTCCTCCTCCTCCTCCTCCTCCTCCTCCTCCTCCTCCTCCTCCTTCTTCTTTGTTTCTGGATTCTGGGTATATTAATTTTAATGTTATCTATGGTTGTTAGGAGGCAATGTGGTCTCTGTTTGCATTCTGTCTAAACTCCTCCCCACAGTTACCTGGCAACAGTCAGGTAGACCTGGCCTACTATAAAAGGGGCTGCTTGCCCCCTCCTCCCTCTCTTGCTCTCTTGATCTTTTGCTTCTCTCCTGCTCTTGCTCTCCCCTCCCCCATTCTCTTCTCTCCTTCTCACTCTCTCCACTTTCTCATGGTCATGTCGGGCCTCTACTTCTCTGCTCGATCCCTCTCTCTGCTTTTCTCTGCCTCTACTACTCTCTTATCTTCCTTCCCCATGCTCTGAATAAACTCTATTCTATACTATACCATCATGTGGAGGGTTCCCAGGGGAAGCGATGCCTTGACACGGGACTGCTGAGGCACCCCTTCTCCCTCATGAGGCACCACACCCCCATAAGAACATATCTTATACTTCTTTATCGTCTTATAAACACATCAGTCTTTACCTACTGAAATAACATGTTGAATGTGTTTGTTGCTTCTCCAGAATATTTAATGTCTCCTCTGGATGATAGCAAACAATAACAGTGTATTTGGATGCATGGGAAATAGACCAGGAACATGCAAAATTCTTATGATCAGTGAAAAGAAGTAAAAAAAAACGCTCAAAGAGTAGTTTCTCTTCTTTCCAAAGCCTTCAACATACTTAACATTTATTTGCTGCCTTCCAGTCACTGAACAGGATATTGAGAAAATAGATGCTCTGTCTAATGTCCCAATATTTGGTATATTTCACTTTCATTTGATAGGCAGATAAATGTAATGAAAGAACATAGTCATTAATCTTCCTTTAATAAAATATCAAATAGATTTACCAAAACAAAGACAAGCCTTGCTACTGTTATTTTTGGCTTTTATACCATTTTCTCGAACCACATGAGCAGAAGAATTATTTCATTTAAATAGCTCTATACAATGCATGCGCTGAGGCTTAGAAAAAAGGGCAGAAGTGGATGTAGAAGGTTAGGGATGCTTGAGTCATAAAATCCTTTACTGATATAAAATAGTTATGGGTGAAGACCCACACATTTTTGTGAGAGCAAATGTAGATCAAGAGCTCTAAATTTTATCAGTGTGTGGCTTCTGGTCGATCTCATCACATCAAGGTAAATTACCTGGCCTCCTGAAGGTAAAGAAGTTTTATTTGTTCATGTTGGCTTCATGCTTCAGTACTGGAACGGGTTAGTACACTTCCATGCTGGGAGGGTAAAGTCCCTGATGATAATTACTCTCTAATCTCTCTTTAGACAGGTTTCTTCTCTTGTTTACTCAAGTTACAGTTCCTTATTCTGCCTAAGGTCTGCTGCCTTTGAGCATTGTTCTCTCTTTCTTTCTCTCTTTCTTTCTCTCTTTCTTTCTCTCTTTCTTTCTTTCTTTCTTTCTCTTCTCATTAATGTTTTTATTAACATGTATTAATTATACAGAATAATGTTTCTTTTTTATTATGTTTTCTTTATTTATATTGTAAATTTTATCCTCTCCCAAAACATCCCTATTCCACACCCCATCCCCTGCTCTCTAACCCACCTGCTCTTGCTTCCCTGTCCTGGCATTCCCCTACACTAGAGCATAAAATCTTCACCACACCAAGGGCCTCTCCTCTCATTGATGTCCCACAAGGCCATCCTCTGCCATATATGCAGCTGGAGCCATGGGTCCCCTCATGTATACCCTTTGGTTGGTGGTTTAGATGCAGGGAGCTCTGGGGGTACTGGTTGGTTCATATTTTTATTCCTCCTATGGGGCTGCAAACCCCTTCAGTTTCTTAAGTTCTTTCCCTAACTCCTCCATTGAGGACTTTGTGTGCCCCACTATTTCATAGCAGCCTTATTTATAATAGCCACAAGCTCAAAAGAACCCAGATGTCCTTCAACAGAGGAATGGATACAGAAAATGTGGTACATCTACACAATGGAGTACAACTACTCGGTTATTAAAAATGATGAATCCATGAAGTTCTTAGACAATAGATGGAACTAGAAAATATCATCCTGAATGAGGTAACACAATCAGAAAAGAACACACATAGTGTGCACTCACTGATAAGTGAATAGTAGCCCAGAAGTTCGGAATAACCAACATACAATTCACAGACCCCATGAAGCTCAAGAAGAAAAACACCACAGTGTGGATACATTGGTCCTTAGAAGGAGGGTCAAAATACCCATGGTAGGAAATACAGAGCATTTTTCTAAGTGGTTCTCTAAGTCTCTTATCTTTTAGGAGACCTTGTCACAGTGTTTTGTCAACAGTAGCAGCTGTCACTCCATAAAATTAAAATTAAAACTATAAACTACCCAGAACAACTTTAGATCAATAGGATCAGAAAGTCAGATTGTTGCCCAGCATGCTGCTGTAAGAAACCTTTCAAATGATCCTAATATTTGCTATAGAATGGTAACAAGGTCATGAAGAAATAAAAGCTCTGTTTATTAAAGTAGTACAAAGTTCTGTTTTTTTGCTTCCAATTTGATTTCTAACAAATTGAATCTGTTTTAATTAATTCATAAAATGGAGAGCATCAAGACTTCTTCATTAAAATGTATTGCAGGCATTTGGATACTAGACAATTCAATTTCCCTGCCCTTTCCCTGTTCCTTTGTAATTTCTTTAAGATAGGACTTGAAAAGACCTATCAGTATCTGTAGAAATCTAAATAAAAATAGAAAATATTAAATTATGATTTTTATAAATATTTTAGTCTACTCTACTTATTACATATCTTCTATTGGTGATACATGGTGAGACTGTGCTTAGTGACTTTAACACTTGTATTATGAATGAAAGGAAGGCTGGAGAATGACCTTTAAGAATAATATACACATGTTCTTCTTTTAGGGATCTCAAAAATGATGTTCCTTGGTGCTGTTGGTGCTGCCTAGAGAAGTAGTGGAGATTATGTATTCACATGGAAAAAGAACACACATTCTTTTTTCCTATGTGATTCAGATGAAAAGAAAATAAAGAAACAAAGTACATTTAATTATGTAGTTATATGGGACAGAGCATGGCTATGTATCCCAGATTGATATTAATCCATTATCCATCCTAGTTAACCTTGGGCTTTCAATACTCCTGTTGAGTATTGGATCGAGTCTTGAGTGCTAGGATTGCAGAGACTCAGCATCATACCACCTTTAGTGTACTAGAAAACAATATCCCTTTTCAAGAAAATCTATAAAATTTTCATATGCACACTTTCATTTTTAATATTGACATTACAATCCTAAGAGTTTTCTATAAAGTTTTTCAGTTTATATTTTCATTTGGAAAGTTAATTAGTAGACTGTGTGGATTTAAAATCCTGCCAACTTAATTTTATATTTTCACCCTAGAAATAATTTATTTAATTCTGATTCACAATAGATAGAATACAAAGCAATAAAAGTTTAAGAGACACTATTGATTAACAAAGGACAAAACAATAAACAATATGTGGAAAATAAGAGATTAGCAATTCTATGTGATGTCATTATTCATTTTTGAAAGAATTTTCTCATAGTGTATTAAGTTGAATCATGAGGACCATATAATACATTAATACATTATTTTTGTTACATGACAGAGAAACAATCTTTGATGATTGCAAGTAGTTAAAATTTTGTGATGATTTCCAGATTTATTCATTTTGAGAACTTCAGTGTCCATTTCCACAAATGTCTGAAATAACTATAGATTTAGTATCACAAAGATCACCATATAGATTTACTCTGTTTATATATTAGTGTCTCCTAGCAACCTATTTCTAAACCATTATTATAAATTTTATGGCTTATATATCCTTAAAGTTGTCTCCTGACTTCAGGGAATGTCCATTCTATGTGAGAAGAGAAGCATATACATGCATTCATACAAACATTATTACTTTTTAGGTCACAGAGGGACTATAAAAATATACTTATAATGGAATTGTTGGGAGAGAAAAAGAGGATATCCCTAGGCTGCTTGGATGGTATTCAGTCTTCAGGCTCTCTTCTCAGCCTCTGCTTAGGCTGCCTCTCTTTTGTCTTGCTACTCAGACTGCATTTGCTGAGATAAGGATTCTTCCCTGAAGCAAGAGCTTAGGTAGAGATGTTTTAAGCCTTTGGACACATGAAAGCTGAAGGCATAATAATGCATGCTGCAAATAGTGCAGCCCAACACTGTAGCTCATTTCACACCCCAAAAGGTTTAAGCAATGAATAGAGCCAGGTGGGATTAAGCTAAAAAGGCTTTTGGAGAAGGAAGGTCTTTCTCTTCTGATTGGGGAGTAAGAAGGGGATTGATTTGGCAAGACAGAGTCCAGAACTTTTATAGATAGGGACTGGTAGGCAGAAGAGAGTCAGAAACAAAGTATCCCACTCTGACAGTCTCAACATTGGAAGTTCAGTAACACCATGTCTGACCTGGACATAATTTAATTGCAGTCTCATTCATTTAGTGCATTTATAGCAACAGCCCTATCACTCACCTAAGAAAACTTTTCAAGAGTAAGGTAAACGTATTGAATTTGAGATTTTTCTGACCTGAGGCCTTTAAAGTTTGCGACACATGCATAGAAGCAAAAACATGTCAATAGAAAAGTTATCCTGACCCAATCAAACCTTTGCGAAAGGTACCATACTCGCAGAAAGAGAAAAATCAATGGGCCAATGTTGTCATTACTCTCTGTTATCTTACAGACATAATAGTGTTTGGAAGAAAACAAACTGCTGGGTCTTCAACCAAAAATGTGGCTGAATGATGATGCTTTCAGGAGCTTGTCAAGGAGGGAGGGTCCTCTGTGGACACTCTCTTGTGTACTTTATGCAGCATGGAATTCCTTTACCTTTATTTTCTCAAGTGTTATGGGTTTTGTTTTTATTAAATTTATATATTATTCATGTTTTTATTTATTGTGCACATATTTGTGAGGATGCATGTTTGTGTATGTGTGTGTGCTCACATGAATATGTCTAAGCCAGACGACTGGTGTATACTCAGGCAAATCATTGCTATACCGTTTTAATTCTTGAGTTATAAGTTGTTGCCTTTGCTTGCCTATGTCCCTTGACCAGCCCTATAAGGTAACACCTGATCAGAGATGATTGTTGGGAAGCTGTCAAACTACTGTAGCTCATTAGCTCCTTAGTTATTTTTAATTAAGGCATCCTTAATTTTAAAGCAGGAAACAATGGGTGTGAATTGTATGTCAGGTAAATTACATGCATTTAGTGAAGTGTAACATTCACTGAAATTATTTAAGTAGTCACTTTAATAGAGTGAAAATTATTTTCCCAACAACTTGTTAAGAGCTTCTCCCACTCCACCTCTCTCCCCCCGCCTTTTCTGGATATGTATATGCATTTACTGACCCATAATTGAAATTAATGGATAAATGCAATAAAATGTATAAAAATATCTTTTGTTCACCAGATATAATTTTTGTCTGGAAGACTTACTGCTGAATAAGCTCACCCTTTCTAGGTCCTTCTAAACTCTGGCTGGCTGGTTCAAATCAGCTGTTCTGGCCCAAACTCCTCTCAAAGCTGGCTGATCCAAATTGGCTTCTCTAAGCTTCTGACTGAATTGCTCTGCCTGACCCCAAACTAACTCTGGCAATCTGTTCTGATCTTCTGGCTAGTTCTCATTCTCTGGCTCTTTCTGTCTTCATCTGAAACTTGTCTCTGTAAAACTGTTCTGGTAAAAACTGCCTCCTCTCTCTCTCTCTCTCTCTCTCTCTCTCTCTCTCTCTCTCTCTGTCTCTCTCTGTCTCTCTGTCTCTCTCTCTCTCTGTCTCTGTCTCTATCTCTGTCTCTCTGTCTCTCTCTCTCTCTCTCTCTCTCTCTGTGTGTGTGTGTGTGTGTGTGTGTTTACAGTTGTTATGAGTTAAAGCTTTGACAACATAGTTGAAAATTATCAGGACACCAGTAGACAAAGTATGTACAGAAACCAGAATGCAGTCTATGAAGGACACTGACAGAAATTACATACAGTAACCAGAATAATGTCTATCAATTTATCAAGCCAGTATAAGATACTAGTTTTAATTTCAGGTTTTCAGAACCTCATGCCAAATTGCAGAAATAAATTAATTGTGTGTTTGCATATGATCATTCATTTTATATTTTGAGATTGTAAATAATTACAACATCCATTCCATCCATTTAATTCCCTCCATTTAGTTAAGGTAATAGTTTTTGCAAACACCTTGAAGTAGAAGAACACTGATACAAGTCTATCTCTTGTCCTTTGAAAATGAGAGGATAAAAAAGACTAGTCTGGCATGTAAGGTAGAGATATATTGCACAGGACTCATAAGAGAGTTGACAACCCCTTCCAAAACGTCTAATTAAAAAATAAACAACTAACTTTATTTCACACTAATATTTTCTAAATATTAATTTTAATGATTTTACTAGGCAAATCTCATATGCATGGATTGGTCTGAAACTTTGGATTTCCTTCATAGAAAAAAATCGAAAACTCACCGTTCCCTTTAGCATTACTCTCACTTCCGTATAAAAACAAACCAAACCAACTAACCAACCAACCAACCAATCAACCAACCAACCAACCAACCAAATAACCAACCAAACAAACAAAACTTTCTTACTTTCATCAAAGACATAAAAATGTTATTCAAAGTCCTTTTTACTTGTGGATGCTAGAAATGGAATTAAAATGTTTAATACAAAGAAGTAAAAGCTGATGAAAGCTTCCTCGCATTATTTTCTCAAATCTGTGAGGAATTGCAGATCACATCCAATCTGCATAAATAACCTTGAGAGAATACAGTCCCCAGTTAAAAAATTGAATCCTAAATTATTTCCCACTGTACCAAACACATCATTTAAACACACTAAGTTTTTTTTTCCACTTCTATATGCCAGTCTCAACAACTCTCATTAAGGCTGTAATGTCTTTTCAGTTATTAAAGCACTATGGAGACTAATAAGCATGGATAGAAAGAAAGATTAACATCTTTGCACAAATTACCTGTATCATTTCAGAAGAAAGCAAGTACCTGGTCTTTTTCAAAAAATATTGTATCTAAGGCAATGGACCATGTCACTTATTTTCTATACTGGAGAGCCCTGTCTCTTGACCTCCATGTCTTGCAGCAAGAACTGTGATCCATAGGAAATGAGGTCAATGGGCCAGACAGTAGAGTCTGGCTGGGGATGCGATAACATGTAGATAATAGCACTCAGTGTTGTAGAATTGATTTATATTCACTCAACTCAAAGCACTCCCTTGAAAGCCTTTGCTGATATGCCCTAATTGAGTTCAAGTCTCCTCTACCACACTTTAAAATAGTATACAGTAATTTTCTGTTGACATCCTTATCTCCACCATATAAATATGTAAAACCGAATCTTAATTTATTCCTTCATGGACCTGATTTAATATCATCACTAATGCTTTTATGAATCAGGAATAATCAAAATATACTTACAAAGCTTAATTGCACTAAATACACATGCATTCATTCTAGTATATTCTGTTTTGTATCTGTAAAAATATCACTTCATCTCAGATACTTAACTCAAATTAATTAAACATATTTTGTTTTTTCATGTTTGAAATTATAGTATATTTGCAACATCTATCCCATCTCTTCCATCCATTCTTACCCCTTCAAATACCTTCTTGCTCTCTTTCAAATTCATGACCTCTTTGTTTATTGTTATTACACAGACATACACATATATATGTTCATGTGCATGTGCAAATATAACAAAGTGAGATGATGATCACTTTGATTTTCATAAACAAATGAAGCACATGCATCTTCTAAAAGGAATTGAAATATGATTCACAAATCACAGTATGAAGATTTTTGTATTTATAACTCTGGAGTAATGTCAAAATATTGGTGACGTTCAGAGGCCCTGTTTTGGGAACAAAGTAAACCAATCAGTATCTTCAGCTCCACGTTTGCAAAGGGAGTCTTTTAAAGAGATCCTCAGATCACTAAGCTTTGAACAGTAGAAGCAAAGTCCTACTGTTTTCAGTTGCCTAGCCTTACTGAAATTGCTATTAGACTGAATTATTGTTAAAGCGTGAATCCAGAATAAATGTCACAATCTAGTGTTTTAATTAAAGTTAGAAAAATGAACAAATTGTCAACTTCTATATTTTCTTGACTCTTCCAAAATAAAAAATGACTCCAAATATTACTCCTGGTATAACTCCTACCATTCCAAAGTTCTTTTTGTTAAATCCTCCTTAAATTGAAGTGATTTTATTAAAATGAAATCTATATTTTTAAAAAGGATGGAGTGTACATGTATATGGGCATTTAAAATACATGGAATTTTAATTGATATTCATAAATCAAATTGAAGATCATTTACATAGTATGTATGATAAAACTCCCTTCTTACCTCTTATTATGATAGGAATCACCTTTTAGCTGAGGCCCAATATGGATGTACATAATTTGAGAAGACAATAGACACTAGACGATTTCATTAAAAGCTATAGGAAGTTCTCACATGTCTCTAACATTTCACATGAAACAGCATATTATTATCCATACCACTATGTGTAGTTGCTGTGTCTTATCAAGGCATTATTACACAATAAGAGTCTCCCAGTCTATCAGTCACACAGTGTTACAGCATAAGCTTGGAACTTTGCTACTGGCTACTGCCTGTGAGAGTATTATCAGGAAGACTACTATTTTGTTGTTGTTGTTGTTTGTTTGTCTCACTATGTAGTCATGGATGTCCTGGAACTTACTGTACAGTCTAGACCAGGCTGGCTTTAAATGGCACTTCTCTTGCTTTTGTTTTCCAGACACTGATATTGTATGCATATGCTATTAAACATGTCTGGAAAATCTTTTATGTGAATTATAAATCAGTTAGAGCAAAGTATACTTTACTGAAAACAAAAACTTCATATATAGATTTGGATGTCTATAAATTTGTTTTCCCTCCTTAACTTTATATCCTTATTGTTAATTCTTTCAAATCACTTAGGTTTAATGACTACTGTTACTACCTTTTGAAAAATCATTTTTGTTTTATTTAAATGTGTTCACTTCCAGATATCAGGTTACCTTGCCACTCATCAGATGTATTATTATTTAGAATCTCTACATAGGCAAACATTCACAAAGTACATGTCTATAACAAATCATATAAAGATACATATGCATCCAGGTAATTTTCAAGCCCATGTCTTTGTACATTTATTTGTGGTTTAGTTTGTTTATTATTTATTTTGATTTTGGTTTTGAGATAAGATTTCATGTAGTCCAGGCAAGGCTGACCTTGAATTCTTAACTGTTACATGTACTACCATGTATGACTGTGCCTTTTAGACTATATTGGAAAATCATTTAACCTTTCATGGTGAAATCAATCATTATTGTTTATAGCTAGACAACCTTTTCACACATTTATATATCTAGACACATGTGTAGGTATAGGAGTTAATTTAGTTCCTTTGTTGATATTTACCTTGTAACATTGTTTTTGGATTCAGATTGATAATGGATAAACTTAATATATGCTTTAGTTTAGAACACAAAATATCCAAAAGCTTCATGTGTTGGAACTTAAGTCCCAACAAGATTCTGCATAGAGAAGGTGGAGATTATTATAACTGATGGCTGTTGAGAGAGGGAGAGTCAATTCTCTTTAAGGTGTGGCTCCTCTTAGGTCTAGTGTGCCTCAGTAGCTGGTTCATAGCCCAAAACCTAAGTATTATTAATTAGACTTGATGGGCTTATAAGAACAAAGGAAATGGAAACACAGTGTTGAGTGAGTGCGGAAAGGAAAGTGGAGATGAGAGCAGTGACAAATATCATCAAAACACAATGTATGTAATGCCCCAAATCAATAAGTTTACAAATCCATTAGCACAATTCTTATTTGAGTTTCAGTATGAGTTGATGGTTATTTTTCTTTTTTCTTTTTTTGGCAAAAAAAAACATGTTCTAAATTTATACTATAAATTTCAGATAAACCAAAATTGTCAATTTCTTAAAAGAGATCTCAGTAGTGATCCAGTGAAATGAGTCAATGTATAACAGGTCTGCCATTAACTCTTGATCTAACTGTGTTGGATACCCAGTGCCCACATTGTAGAAGAAGAAAACCAACTCAAAAAGTTGTCCTCAGAGGGTTTTTATTTTATTTGTTTATTTATTTTATTTATTATGTACTGAGGTGACTATGTTTTTTTGTCCTCAAGTTCACTATATTGTTTATTATATTCATTTCTCTGGGACAAATCCAACTTGGTCATACTGGATAATCCTTTCAATACATGCCCATATTTGATTTACAAGTATATGATTTAGCACTTGTGAATCTATGATCTATGTTGGTTATACTAGTAAATAAAATATAATTCCAAATACCAAATACCAAAACTTTGTTGTACTCTGACCTTCATATATGTACTCTGGCATGTATATACTATTTCTTTTTCTTTCTTTCATTTGTTCATCCTTTCCTTCTTCCTTCCTTCCTGTCTTTCTTTCTTTCTTTCTTTCTTTCTTTCTTTCTTTCTTTCTTTCTTTCTTTCTTTCTTTCTCTTTTCTTTCTTCCTCTCTCTCTCACACACACATACACACACAAATACACATACATTACAAGTATTATTAATAATAAAAAAAATAGGAAAGCAGATTATAATCACTTACCCTAGTCCCAGAAGATGACAGACTTCATTTGAAATTTGTGTGGTCCAGTTCTCAGCACAAGCTATATGCCATTTGCTATGGATATTGAATTGTACCAACCCATTGTTGCTCCTTGTGCCATTGAGAAAACGCACTAAAAATGCCGAGAATAGGATGGCGGTTACAAGAAACAAGTGGCCATATGGTCAAAGAGAAAAATTTTATCTATACTGGAGGAAGAAAGTTTTTGTGACCAAGTACACAGTGAAAATATGTTCAGTATCTACTCTTAAATTGCTAAAATAATAAGTAAATAAATTTCAAACTGTCTCATCACAACAAACAATTAACACTTGAGGTGCTGCTTCTATTGATTAGCCAGGTTTGTTCATTTCACATTGTATGCATAATGCAAAATGTCACTTTTTATCCTATAAAGTTATACCTATAATTTTAAAATTTTCAACAGAATTTGTAAAATACCAATAAGTATATAGAGATTCATTTAGGATATTAGATTATACACAGGGTCATCTTGGGTAAGTTCATACAGGAATGGTAGCCTCAAAGAAAATGTGCTCATACCTATCAGTTGGATTAGCAATTGATTGTAATTTTTTGAAGAGTATCTTAGAAGATATAAATTGAAAAATCCAAATTGAGCTGATATTATTTTGTCTTTTTCTATGACTATAAAATGAAAAGAAGCAAAATGTTCAAGTTTATTTCCCAGAAAATGAACAAAAATAAAGTTGTGTGTTTGTCATTTAAGTTATTAAAATTTATTTATGAAAAGCATTGTTTATAAGCTTATAGACTAGAAGAGGGAAAAATGAAACTCAGGAGGAAGCTCATGTATTTAGTACACTTGAGCTGCCTTTCCAGAAATGTATTTTTATTTGCTGTATTTGCTCTTTGATTTCTCTCTTCTTCCCACTATCTTACACACATTCTGCAGAGAATATTGGGCTCATTATGCCCAGGAAGGGGTTCACCCTAAGCTTGTTTTCAAGGAAAAAAATTCTCAGCGATGGCATGTGGGGAGCCGCAGCTGCCACCCTATACATATATATTGAACACCTGGTCTCTGGCCAGAGCAGAGAGCATTGAGATAACCAAGCCTTAGTTGGAAAAGCTGTGTGCCTCCAGTTTATGATGCAAGCTAGCATGATTTCCTACAGCCTATTGTGCTTTGCCACGTAGCCGATGCTGATTGGGACCAGGGAAAGTATTTAACCCACAAGGGCTGGGGGCTGGAGAGAGAATAATAATTAGGAGTAAGTATGTAGGGAATGGGAGTAAGATGTATAGGTAGGAGTAAGTATGTAGATATAGAAGTAAGATGTATGTAAGAATATAGATAGGAGTAAGTATGTAAGAAGTAAGATGTAAAGAATAGAAGTAAGATGTAAGAATAAGAATAGAAGTAAGATGTATGAAGTAAGATGTAGGGAATAGGAGAAAGTAGGAAATAGGAGTAAGTAAGACGAAAGTAGAAAGATGTAACTAGTAAGATGTAAGAAGAAGATATAGAAGAATATAAAAGAAGCTAGCTAGAGAAGAAATAAAGATAAAGGTTCCTGATTAAACTGCATGGAGAAGAGCTCATGTTTGCCTCCTTATTTCCGCTGGAAGGAAAAAGGTGGCCGACAATGGCAGTCTGAGCTACAAACACCATGCTGTTGTTGTTTTTACTTTATTCTCTCACTAAAAGAGTTTGATATTGAATTAAATAGATGGTGATTCAAAAGCCATTCTTAGCTCTTGTGAGGCATGTGATCTCTGACAGATGCATAAGTTTTTCAAAACTCAGTTTCTTCAGGGCTAAATCATGTTAGTTATTGATACATAACTCTTTCATTTATATTGCAATGTACATAATATATGTAATAGGTTTTAGAAGTAAAATTAAAATAATACATGATAAAATAATACATTATTCATACAATTATTGCATTCTGAAATGAGGACTTGGCCTGAAACCAATCAAAGAAGTAGAAAATACTTATGAACTAAAAATATAAAGAGAAACCTGTTATAATATCCATCCAGATGCTCCTTCAGAAGGTAATAAACAAAATAGAGTAGCGAATGGGCTGGGTACTAAGGTGTCTGGTTACTTATTTTTGTCTTTTATATTTATGTATTCTGACTAAAACTTTTTGATCCTAGACCTACAGTTATTACACATAATCAAGGCATATACACAAACTAGAGGTCTATATATTAGTTTTACTACAAACTAAAATGGTTTCCAAGCTCATATCAGGAGAGTGGTTCACATTCCTTAACACTTTCAATGAAACAATATGTATTCTTCCTTTCATGGTTGGAGAATCTAAAATCAAAGTTAATGCAACCCAAGCGTTTTCATGAACATAAGACATACCACAGTTTGCTTCATCAGAGCCATCACTACAGTGTGGGTAGCTATCACAGAGACTTCCCATTGGAATGCAGTTTCCGTCTTTGCACTGAAATTCGTCATCCTGGCAGGGCTCTGTTTATTTTATAGAGCAAAATAAATGCATAAACAAACAAACAAACAAACAAACCATGATGTTTCTGCATACCCATTCCGTTTATGGCCCTTTAAGTATTAGACATTTGCTTTAGTGCTTGAAGGAAGAAGATTCAATGTTGAAATACCTCAAAATTTCTTACCCAGATTGCTTCAGAAACAGTACTAAAGGTGTGCATATGGCTTAAATGAATATAGATTAAACCTTGGCCATCTTTTTTTTTTTTTTGCAAAAGTGCATCAGGGAACGTTCCAAGAGGTAACTGAGATTGTTCTTAAAAGAATCCAAACCTACAGATCTCAGGTATGGCTGGAAGATACCTCCCTCAAAGAGACTCATAGTCATGACTTAGGAAGAAGGGCTTTGTGACAAGAGGCACTCTGTTCAGATCACATATAATGTTGATACTCTGTGACTGCACAATGGTATATGGAGACACTTAACACCTCATGCTCTGTGGTACATTGACAATCTGGAAGCAAAAACAAAACCCTTTGATAACAAGAAGACTCAGGAGACCTCTATTTTGAAAACAACTAGAAAGCATAAATTAGAATCAAAATTGTATCACCATATCAATCTTTGATTTATTTCACTAAATCACAACTTATATTAGAAAGATATCAGAAATGAAACAAAGAACTATTTCCATGGAAAAAGTTACTTAAAATTAACTATTAATTTGGCATACATGTGTATGTGTGTGTATGTGTGTGTATGTGTGTGCTCTGCACTAATCAGAAGTACATATAAAAAAATGGTAGGTATTGAACTTTGACAAAAGTTATAAAAAGTATAAATTATATGCCAGGATTTTTTCTAGAAACAATTGCTCTGTGTTGGCTAATTTGACAATATTTTAGGAAGGTGGAGTTCAACTTTTATTGATTTTTTTATACATGTATAAAATTATTAAAATACATCCAGGTATAAAACACCAACATTATTCTCACTTTTTCTATCATTATTCTCTCTACATAGTCATCAGTTTTCGGATACAAATACAGCTAGAATGTGGTTGGTTATCCCATGCTATCTGGGCCATTATTGTATTTGTAAGCCTTGCCAGACCAGTCATTATTGTAGCTCTCAGGGTTTATTTATAATGACCAAAGGTGGTGGCCCTTTAGGGAGATCATTTTAGCTAGGAATCTAAGTTTTAGAGTCAAATCTGACAAAAGTATTAAATATTGGTACATTTTTAATGAGAGATTTTAAATTATTCTTTGAAGATTTCATACATGTTTGATTATGCTCCCTTAGCTTCTAAAGTTGATACACACTCCTTCCCTTCCTATCCAATTTTGTGTCTTTTTAATCATTCAAGACTGACTGTATACATAAATTAATCTTTCTGAGATTATTGGATCCTGAGTAACTTTTTAGGAACCACATTTCTAAAGAAAAATGACTCTCCTTCATTTAGTAGTCATCAACTTCCAATAGCACAGCAGATAAGGATAATGGGTCTCCCGAGACTCATCCATCCATAGTAGATTATTGATTTGCTTGTTCTTGAGCACTTCTTCTGCAATAGTATTGAGAATGTAACTAAGAGTTCATCCTAAATTCCTTCAAGGTCTCAAGAAGATCACTTAAGAGGGGATGTAAAGATTGCAAGAGATGAGAAGTGCAAAGAAGTTCCATGAAATGTTGTCTTCTTGAATGACATATCCATAGCAGTCACAAATTCATAGCAGCTATGATCACTTGAACAAGATCTACTCAAGAACAAGCAAGTCAACAATCTAGTGCGGATGTAGGAGTCTCTTTTGACCCATTATCATAACCTGAGGTGCCTTTGGAAGTTGATAGTTCCTAAAGGAAGGAGATCCATTTTTCTTTGGGAATGTGGTCCATAGAAGGTTACCCATGGTCTACTAGATGACCTCACACTCATTATTAATTGGTAATATTAATTGGACTAGGAAGGATAAAACCCAATGGATCACTGTAATTGCTATAAAGAAAGAGAAATCGAGTTTGAACCTAGTGACCCACTTGGTGGAAGAAGAGAATGAACTCCTATGATGATTCTCTGATTTTGGCATTAGTGCCAATAAACAGATGTCCACACACATACACATATTCACTAAGAAAATGTAAAAAGCTAACGTAAAATTTAAAAAGCAGAGGGTCTAATGTTGAGAGGTGGAACTGGAGCATGGAGGTGGATATAATAAAATATATACATATATGTGAGTCTCAAAAATTAAATTGTTATTTTAAAATTCTCTCTCTCTTTCTCTGTCTCTGTCTCTCTCTTTCTTTCTTTTGGGTGTGTCCTAACATTGAGCTCTAACACATCTCTCTGTTAAGTCAGCATTCCTGTCCTTCACTGTGGTGAAGGACACACTTTTCTCTTCAAATAACTAGACAGGCAGGGAGTATATCTAACCATTCTCTCTTGGTAACAGAAAATAATAACTGAGAATGTTTGTCTATTTTAAGCTTTAAAATATCCTGTCTTCTACCCAAAATCTAATTTGCCTTAATGAAGGTATTTTTAGGAGGTTATGACTGGCATTTTCTCCAAATTTTTATAACAGGAGAAAAATAGGTTATATATCTCAAAACATAATTTTATTAGGGAGGTTCTAGTAAATGCAATTATCAATTTGTTTCACAAACACATATTTTTAAACAGATTACTGAGATGACAAATGACCCCAAATGATTATATATATATATATATTTTTTTTACATGAATCATGAGTATCTTAGTGGGGATGTTTCTCTTCCTTTTAGATCTTATAATTTCTTTAACTTACATTTAGAATATAGGAAATCTTAAAAGTAAATACACATACATAAATATGCATTCTATTACAATATGTATTTTAGCAAATATTAATTTTTATAAAGTAACAGATTAATTTGGGACCCATAATCACATATTTTAATATACTCTATGCTAGTCATTATGTTACTATTAAATTAATTTTCATGTTTTCCATAGCTATTATAATCATTATGTCAGATGAATTTACAATGACAGTACTTATTTATAGATACATTTATTGACAAGTTTTCTTTTGTTGTTATAGTCAAGCTATATTCAGTTGTCATATTTTATTTAATTAAAATAAATATAAGTATATGAATAAAATTTGAGTATAAAAATATACCATGTCCTTGTCTAAAAAACATGTACTTTTCTGTCCTTCTGTACTCAAAGCTGTTAGGATTATACCTGAAAGTCCAGAAAGATAGCTAGTTTAGATATTAGAATGTATTAGATAAACAATTTCCAAATGGAGAAATATGGTATATTGTTGTTGAAGTGAATAGGAATTATAAAATCTAAGAGGAGGTATGAATAAGCTACTTAAAGCTTTCCATATATGTCTAAACTTGATTTTATTTTTTGGAACATATATTATTCCAGGTCATTAGGAAGTCTTTGATACAACAATTTACTCTCTCGAGAGTCTGAAATCTTACATCAGATAGTTTTATGCCCATGGTTAGAGAGGAAAATGTAATATTACTCAGACTTGAATTTCCTCATCTTCTCTTTATGAAGTCTCTATAGCTCTGCTTGATTTAGACACCATATGCTTGCCTTTTAAAAAGAAACTGAATTGGTTTTTTAAGGCACACAGCACAGAAGATGGGAAGGGCTTGGGAGCCCTGATAGTAACACCAGCTGCCATTTGTGAGTTGCCTGTATACTCTACTGAATCCCACCTGAAGATGACTTGAATCAGAAACAAGCAAGTGGTGCACATTCACAACTAACTTACCATAATAAATATCTACTGTGAATCCTTAAGTTCATCATGAGTGGAAATGGTGAGGAGAGGATAAAGAAAATAAAATATGCCTTATAACTCTAATAGAAAATGGTCAAGTACTCCTAAAATGTCCCAGAGGACAAGGAAAGTCTTTGCAAGCACTGGAAACAGTTTATAGCATAATTTTCACATATTGTTTTCTGAAATTATTGCCAAAGCAGAACATCAATAGAAGGGATACTCAATCTCACTATTCATTACTGGCTTGATTATCTTTTAATGCCAAGTCCCTGTTTCTCTGTTTTTTTAGGGTTTTGTTATTAAAAACAAACAAACAAACAAACCAACAACAAAAAAGAAACGTGATGAAAAAATACTATGCTGAGAACAACTGTGTCACTGTCACTACAGAAAACTGTCTTCTAGGTCCAGCAGGAACAGCAGCTCAGAATTGGATATAATAGTCATGACTGATGTTCACCCGCCTTCAATTAAAAAGTTTCTTCTTTTACAAACAAGATATTCATGACCAAAATGTGGGTCCAGGAAAGCAAATGCAAGGACTCCCTTTTACATAAACTGTATATGCTTTGTATTGACTGCATTAAACTATATGATTTTACTAACTTTCTCAGAGACATTTTTCAAAATACTTAGCACTCTCTTTATCAAGAGTATGAATTATATAAAAGCAATAATGAATAACTTTGTTAGAAGAGATGTATTTGTTCTTGATTTTGAAAGTCTATACTATTCGGTTTTTTTCATCACTTGCCATTTGTATCTATAACATAGGATGGTAAAGACCTATTGCTTTTATAAACATTGTTTTGAGGCACTTTCATTTTTCTATGTAGAAGAACTACAATTATTTCAATTGTTTAGGTTTGTAACAAATCCACTAATCTACTGGTTGGTGTATAGATACCTAAATTACTTCAGTTGGATTTATTTTTATTTCCATTTTAAAAATGCACATAATTATTTTATGAAAACTTCTTTTCATGAAAAAGCTCTTGAAAACTTGTTGAGAAGTTTATCCCTCTGGCACGATAAATACCTTTATGTATTAGCTGTTTTCCTTTTTAATTGTATGATATGCTGCATAGCTTAGCATATAACCATACTGGATTCATGCACACGTCTATCCTGCATTAAATACACATGATATGCTCTCCTCCTTAGCATGTAGATAGTTACTGAAGTCTCACAAGAAACAGGTAATACTGGTATTTGTGCATTTTTCATTGTGCAGTATTTTTTTAAACCTAAAATATCATTATTTTAAATTTTTATCAATAAAATTGATTCAGAAATCAATGTGCTCGAAGATATGGATTTTATTTGTAAATATTATTCTTTGTGAAACTCAAAATAGTAAATAGACGTAGCTATAATATCGATACTTTCCAATTAATTTTTATTTTACAAAGCACAGTAGATGTCAGGATTTTCCAGTTCATTTTCATCAGTCCTAGAAAGTGTGTTATTTTTCCCCATGTGTGTGTGTGTGTGTGTGTGTGTTTTTTTTTTTTTTTTTTTTTTTTTTTTTTTTTTTTTTTTTTTTTTTTTTACAGTGTGGTCTTTATTTTTTATTGGATATTTTTCTTTATTTACATTTCAAATGTTATCCCCTTTCCTGGTTTCCCCTCTGGAAATCCCCTATCCCATCCTCCCTCCTTCTTTTATGAGGGTGCTCACCCACCCACCCACCCACTCCCACTCCCTGCCCTGGCATTCCCCTACACTGGGGCATAGAGCCTTCACAGGACCAAGGGCCTCTCCTCCCACTGATGCCTGACAAGGCCATCCTCTGCTGCGTATGCAGCTGGATCCATGGGTCCCTCCATGTGTACTCTTTGGTTGGTGGTTTAGTCCCTGGGAGCTCTAGGGGGTCTGCTTGGTTGATATTGTTGTTCTTCCTATGGAGTTGCAAACCCCTTCAGCTCCTTCAGTCCTTTCTTTAACTCTTCCATTGGACCTTGTGCTCAGTCCAATGTGTGGCTGGGAGTATCTGCCTGTCTTTGTATTTTCTGAACTTGAAGCAGGGTGTTCTTCACTCTCTTTCTTTCTTTCTTTCTTTCTTTCTTTCTTTCTTTCTTTCTTTCTTTCTTTCTTTCTCTCTCTCTTGTTCTTTTTCTTTTTTTCTTTTTCTTTCTTTCTTTCTCTCTTTCTTTCTTCTTTTGGTGTGTGGTCTTGCATTCCCCATTTACTGATTCCCAGCCTTTCCCTTGCACCCAGTTAATATTTTAATTGGGTGTCATTTGCATCCCAGCAGTTCCAAGCTAATCTCCCTCCTCTCTTAACAAGGTCTTGGCATAAGGAAAATCTCTTCCTCACTGAGCCAATAACTTTGAACTTTATGTTAAAATATAACTTTGGTGAGTAGAAATCACAAAGCTTCCTAGAGAAGTGTTGATGTACCAAAAATGTTTACTCCTGTTATGACAAAACTCAGGTAACCATTATATTGATAAAGAGGAGGGAGAAAAATTGGCAATATGCTGAGAAAAACAAACTCAGAATGCAAACATATACATTGTGACTTGGGCTTGAAGTTTCCCTGTTTCCTTGTTTTGTTCCTGTCCACTCTAAGGAGGTGTGCATTACTTACCTGGACTCCCCAAGTAATAGCCGGAAGTGAAATTTGCTTTGAAGCCCTTGCCTCTGTTCTCCATGTTTGTGGTGAAAATTACAGTCATCCTATTCGTGGTGGAGAACAAGTCCTTCATAGAACCAGATCCTGTGTACACGGCTGCCGCAAAGAGAAAAGAGACTGTAAGTTCTAGAAGTAGGACTGCATTAAGCAGGGCGCATCTAAAGCATATGCTTATAGTTGAGATACTGGTTCTTAACTGCTTTATCTATTAGAAGCAGAAAAACAATTCCAGAACAAAACAAATCCTATCTACAAGTTACAGTATAATTTAGATATCCTTGTGAAATTTTTATTTCTTTGGATTTTGTGAATATTAAGAAGTAAAATAAAAAGGTAAGAAAAATAAGTAAAATAATAAACTTATTTTCCTTGATCATATAAGCAGGGTTTTTATTGAGTAACACAATTTACCCTGAAAATTTAACACCAACATCAATAACGAAACAGCAAAAATAATTGGAAATGTGTTTTCAAATGGATATAAAGATCCTGATGAAATTTTTCCAAATTCTTGCTAGTCCCACAGGATTTCATTGTCGTTCTGACAATCCATTCCAGAAAGCTGTGATCTGGAATCCTGTGGATCCTGACACATGTGGGGAGTCCTCACTATCATCCTGGTCCTTCAGAGGGTAGAGACTCATGGTGAGTCTTCATTCTTTTGTAATTTCTATGTAACGGTATCCTGATTTAAGGAACCTCAGGTAGATTTTAAAATTAAAGATGAACATGAGTTACAAGAAGAACTAGATAAAACCCATTTTGTGGTGCAGCATAAACATCTAAGGTTCTTTGTAATTGAATGTGTGGCTTACCTTACCAAAAATATTTCTTTCTTAAAATGAAAGTCTCAATAATATAATGTAATCTTATGCTTAGCTAATAACCTTTAAATGTGCTAGTATATATTTTATTATCCAGACACAAATATTTCTCATGCGTAGTTAGAAAATAATAATCAATAGCAATAGAGCAAAATAAACATTAGAAACTTGAATCATCCTCAGCTGTTGAGAATAGGATGCCATGAACAATAATAAACAAAACAGTGATAAAATACAGAATAAGACAACTTAAGATATTTACAAGGAGCAGTGTTTGGATATGTTAGGGTCAGAGGAGATCTGGCTTAATTATTATTTTTGAACACCTGTTGTACACACATTTCATAAAACTACATAGCAAGATATGCATGGTGCATCTATAGTTAATTATTACCAACTTTTAAGAACTGTGAAGCAAATATATCAATCCTGATTAGCAAAGAGTGTTCTAGAGGCATGCAATCTTGTCATTATTGCAAATATGTACCAAAATAAAACCCAGTGCATCCTGGGAAGACTTGGCAGAAGGGAAATCATTACCAGAATATATTGTTTAAAAAATATTTTCAATAGAGTGAAAAAAATCTTTAATATGTTACCTTGCTGTTATGTTTTTTCATCTTGCCAACTGTAAAATACTCACATCTGCTTCAATGTGCTCTCTCTGTAAGTCAAGCATCTTGAGCTATACAGCTTACAGAGGGTTGAAATTTCAGTCTTACCTAAGAGCAGGGAGTCAAATTCTCCCCCATCTCTAACTTCAACCACATCGTTGATGTTTTCTAAATCGAATTCTTGAAAATGAAGTTGAATATTTTTTCCCCTCTGTGCATTTAAATTCCATATACCTTGAAGACAATAAATAATGACAATTAATTTACAATGTTCATGTTTGTATTTTTTTTAATTTTTATTGTTTGTGCATTTGTGTATGTGTGTATATGCGGGTGGTATGTGTGTGTGTCTGTGTGTGTGTGACTGGTCTTCCCAGACTACACAAAGGACAACTTGCTAAAGTAGTTCTCTTTGTCTACCAGTGAGGTTCCCAGAATCAAACAGAGGACATCATGTTTATTGGCAAGAGAGAATCTTTACCTGATAAGCTGCTGAACCAGGCCCAGTTCATCTAATTTTCCATGATCAAATAAGCAAGCTCTGATATTTATTTGAAAGCATCTCCATTCATTAAAATAAATTTCAAGCTTTTACTTCTTTCTTTAAAAAATTGCCTGCCTCGGAAAGCCAACCCTGCCCCTTGCCAGCTGCAGCATAGAGTGAAGTAGCTAGTGTTGGAGAGCTTGCCCTGGTGGTGTAGGTATGGAAGAGCTAGTGGGCTGAGCAACTAATTCAGCTACCACCCAGGCCCAGATCCAGGGCTTTGAGTTGGCCCAGCCCAACATCAACTTAATCTATGAACTTATGGAACAAATGAAGGAGCTGGTCCTATAGATCTAAAGCTGCAGGATCTCCATGACACAGGGCAACAACAGAATATCAGAGTGAAGTCCCAGTGAAAGATCCAGTATTGATAATGGAGGTGTTGAACCAGACCAACGACTCACTGTAACGAACATTTGCAAGTAAAGAAGTATGGGCCACATGGTATACTGTGATACACACTGTGGCACACTCAAGCTTCCATGATGTTTAAAAGAAATTGCCTGCCTCAATACACGTTCCTTGTTTAAAATTAATTTCTGAGTTGACTTAGCATGCAGGTTCTCTTTTGTAATCTTTCCTTCTACACTCTGAGTATTCTCACTCACATTTCAAGAGTCAGCCTCTGTCTGTAGAGTCCTGACCTCTCCAGGTATTTGCATTATGCATTTTATTTGATGAAAAGATAGGTAGACTGTATATGGAGCACACACGCACACACACACACACACACACACACACACACACACAGTATTGTCTATTTGGAATACTCATGGGTCTACTTTCCATTTTTGGTAACAGCAGCGTCATTTGTTGTCTCACCTTATGTTGACCCTCCTCATATTTTGTATCACAACTAACCAGAGAAACTTCAATCCTGCCTCCTATGCTCCTCAACTCTCAGCATTCATTGCCCCATCAGAGTGCAAGATAATGACACATCTTATGTTCTGATTAGAGGCTGTTGATGCTCCCTCCTCAACCTCTAGCTATGACAAATAGACGGAGGGATCTGCCTGAAATACAAACTGATTCTCTCATGCTTATGCAAATTTCTGGAAATTTCCTCTTCTCTCTCATATAAAACTTGAATCCTATAACAGAGCAAAATTTCTTCACATTACCAATTTTAACCAATTGCAGTTAATTGGTTTTCCTTAAAGAAAGTCTTTTTTTATTAGATATTTTCTTTATTTATATTTCGAATGATATCACCTTTCCTGGTTTCCCCTCCAAAAAAAACCAAAAAACAAACAAAAAAAAAAAACAAAAAAAACCCCAAAAAACCCTGTTCCCCTCCCCCATCCCTCTGCTCACCAACCTACCCTCTCCTGCTTACTGGCTCCGGCATTCCCTTACACTGGGGCATAGAACCTACACAGGACCAAGGGCCTAATGAAAGTCTTGATTCTTGGACTTGTCTGTGAAGATCCCTGCCTTTCTTTTACTTGTATTTTAATAATATCTTGAACATTTGTAAGAAATAATCCGCTGGGAAGAGACTACCACTTGGTTGTCCATTACCAAATGATCATCCCTAAAAGCATATATGTGTATTTCAGTATTATATAATACATGGTTATGTGTATATATATATATATATGTATATATGTATACATGTATATGTATCTATTGATCTCTATATATGTATACATACATATATATATATATATAT
>NW_022196894.1:76167967-76170447 GCF_008632895.1 Mastomys coucha
ATATATATATATATAAATGTAGCAATGACTCATGTAAAAAGAATCCATGAATTTATGAGAAGGGGTATATTGGAGTGTTTGGAAGGAAGAAAGGAAAGGGGAAATGATGCTATCATATAATCTCAAAAATAAAAGCAACAAAACGTCTCTTACTTGGTTTAATGACGAGTTTTAGGTGTTTAAAATCTTATGTAAAAGATATTTGACTTCAGCATCAAATGTAAAGTAGGAAAGACAGTCTTTCCTTCTATTTCCAGATCATTGTAAAACAATATTTACCTATCTGCCATCCTGGTTACCTTTGTTTGCCTTGATATACCTGCTTATCTCTATGAAGAAGTCTTATATCTTAAAATCCATTGTCACTGTCATTGTTGGCACATTCATGTCAGTGGATTTACACTGCATTTGAGTCCTAAATGGTCATGGAAAAAGCATGGCTGTTTTTTAGCCCATTCCTCCAGAACTATGATTTTTGTAAGGCTGGATGGGGAATCTGGATTTGTAATGCAGACTATTCAGTATTCAGATAATTATAGTGAATGTCTCTAGGTAGTTACCCTGGCCCGATAGTAGCTTTTGCACCTATTTTTGCAGGCTGTTTTCTCTAAATTTAGGTGCTTCAATAACTTCCTTTATTATTAGCTCATATGTGCTGGGAGTCCAATCAAGCTACCCTAGCTATAATTTTCACTGAATTTAGTACATGTTATCTAAATGTGAAGAAGATATTACACTGCTTGTTTTTAACCCTTTCCATTGGCCTAGTTCTGTGTAGCTGTACATACTCTGGGGATTACATCAAAGAGCTAGGAGATGCTAAGTGAGAAACGTCTAAAGCAAGGGTGACTGCATCAAGGGCATTACTTTTATGTTCTTATTCTGGAATTATAATTTAAAAAAACTTTTAAAGAGTAATTGTGGGAATTCATTGAAATAATGTATGGTGGACACCATTATTTGTCTCCCTTTAAGTTATTAAAGAAAAAGAAGGTCATCAATTTGAAAGAGAAAAATCAGGGAAGGGCTTATTAGAGGCTTTGGAGGGAGAAAAGCAAAGAAGAAAATGATGTAATTATGATACTCTGAAACATTATATGAATCTTTAAAGAAGTACTTTATAGTAGTAAACACGTTAGTATATTCATTTTGACAAATTCACAATCTACTTTGCTAGTTTAAGAGGGACTTATCATTGCTATATACATTTTTCTTGGTAAACCTGGAAAAGAAATACTCACAGAAAGCTTGATTGGGGTATTTGTCTGGAAAGTTTGGAGAACTGAATGTTGAATTTGGCTCCCATAGTTCAAAAGGTCCACCGCAGTCAGCTGAAAGGCATTAGGAAAGAATCATTAACAAAAGCATTCCCATTCTACAGAGATTCTATTAGATGCCAGACATTGTACAATTGCATTTTCTATCATGCTAGTTCTGACAGAATCGTTTTGCATGTTGTATAAATTGTCAGAGAAACAATATCAGTATATCAATGTCATTACTAGAAAAGTTCTGAAAACCTTTATATTTTTATTGTCTTTATAAGATTTTAAGAGTTTATAATAGGGTGTTCAGTTAAATGGTGAGTTAAAGGCCAGCATGGTTTATATGAAACTGTTCAAAAAGAGAAAGAAAAGAAAGAAGGAAGGAAGGAAGGAAGATTTGGATTCTGTATAAGGCATAAATCAAACTTCAATTTCTCAATCTGTACAGTAGATATAGTAAGTTATGAGAGGTGCACTGACACACCCAGGATCAGAGGTGAGCAGGAACCAACATCTGTCCCAACACTGGGAGTAAGTGGGACTAGCAGGACCAGACACACAGGAACTCTGCCAGCCCAGTGACTCAGGTTCCTTCCAGTCTGTCTGGGCTGGGGTCCAGAGCAGACCTTGGGCGCAAGCTCTGCAGCCAGTCCCACAACACACAGAGAAAGCCACACTCCCAAGTGATCTAACAAGCCCAGGATCAGAGGTGAGCAGGAACCAACATCTGTCCCAACACTGGGAGTAACTGGGACCAGTGGGACTAGGCACACAGGAACTCTGCCAGCCCAGGGACTTGGGTTATTTCTGGTCTGTCTGGGCTGGATTCCAGAGCAGACCTTGGGTACAAACTCTGCAGCCAGTCTCACAACACACAGAGAAAGTCACACTCACAGATGATCTAACAAGCCCAGGATCCCATAATCATAGAATCACAGGATCACAGAGACAGCTTGATTCAGAGGAGTTCTGACCCAACCAGGATCACAGGAAGGACAGGCTCCAGTCAGATTTAGCAAGGGCAGGTAGCATTAGAGTTAACCAGATGGTGGGGGGCAAGCATAAGAAAATAAACAACACAAACCAATGTCACTTGCCATCATCAGAACCCAATTCTCCCACCATAGCAATTCCTGGACACACCATCACACTGGAAACTCAAGATTCAGATATAAAATCACTTATCATGATGATGATACAGGACCTTAAGAAAGA
>NW_022196894.1:76171659-76188090 GCF_008632895.1 Mastomys coucha
TTGTACAATCTATATACACTGTCAGCTTGTTTGTTTGTGAGTGTCTTGCTGTGTACAACATAAGGGTCATCAAATCTTGCTTCTCCTATCTCAGCCTCTCTATTAGTAGTATTGTTTATTTCATATTTTTACACTATGCTATGGTTTTCAGAACAGCCTATATATTTCAAATGTATTTATATACCCAAAAGAAACATAGACGATTAACTAGGGAGGTGGCTTGTAAGAAAGAGAACAACAAAGTGAGACTGAATGCTTTGTTTGACATTTGTAACTCTTGTATCAAGTTTCAAGAAGAGGACTTTATAAGTTACTCTTTTTCTGAGATGAATGCTTTTCCAAATTATCACAGCTAATGAACCAAATTCTTACCCTCACCTAATGTCTGTGCCACCCTCCAAGCAGAACCATTGTTCATTGAAACAGTTGGTGAATGACTTTATGGATCGACCATCTTAATACCTACACCATTTCTTAAATGAATGTAACCTGTTCTCTGTGGGCTGAGAATGAAGTCACTCACTCAATTCAAATAGGTTTGACCATAGCAGGAAGTCTGTATCCAAAAATCGAGCCTACAATTCATTTCTTGGCAGCAGAACTATCAACTCTCAGCTTAGCTACGATGGAGGTAAAATCCTTTGGTGTGTGAGGGTCATTGAAATACAGCCTTATTACAATGAAACCCAATTGTCAAAAAATTGTTCTTATTTTGTACTTTTACCACAGTAAGAGACAATATTTTAAACTCTACTAAATACAAAACAAACAAAAAGACTTTATATATTCATGTTCATTTAAGAAAATACTAGTAGTGATGTATTATTTTTAAGTATACAAGTATAATATGTTTGGAGTTATTTAAAATTTATATTGAGAAAAAAGGTTTTTTCACTATTGCTGTAGACGAGCATCTACATAAGACTGTTAAATCGATTGTGGTTTTATATCAAACAACTTTTATAATACTTATTTTTATTGTTATAATATTTTATAAATTTTAAGAAATACAACAAAAAAGATATTGTACGTACTGAAGGGAGGTATATAGGAGGAGCGGTGGTACAAAATGGGAACAAGAATGTGATTCAGTTCTATTTAATTAAAATATGTTTTTAAATGTTAACAAATTCAGATAAATTGAAATCATGTAACTTTTCTAATCATAATGCAATAAAAGTTTAAAAATAAAATAAGAAAAAGAGATTATAATAGTGTTTTCGGAAAAATCAAGGGAAAATATTTTGCATATTTATTTGATCAAGAGAAATATTGTGCAAAACAAAAGGGAGAAAATATTAGCTGCAGGAAAGCATGGGTATTTATGATAGAGCAAATCTCTTCCCTGTCCCCATCCTAGAATGACCAGTGCTGGTGAGTCACTGATCTTGCAATCTGGACTTTCCTATTATTTTAAAAATCCTTTATTCTTAAGATACTGGGTAGAAATGTCATTAAATGTGGACATATATGTTAGCTAGGAAGTGAAGAATGACATTTTTTCCTCCTGTTTAATGACTTTTCCGAGGCAAAGCATGCTGGTGAACACATGTAATGCCAGGCCTTAGAACATGAAAGCAGGTGTATTTGAAATTCAAGGCCACCCTACGTTAAATGAAAGCCTGTATACAAACCTCCCCCCACCTCCAAACACAACAAGACAGCAAGTTTTAGTTTTTTGTTCTGGTTACTCAACTTACTCTGTTACTCAATGTTTTACAAGAGTTAATTGAGATTCCTAGAGTTTAGTTAAAATTTATTAGAAATCTGTCTAGTTATGATGAATTTTCTAGTTCTGACTACAATTAGATATGTTAAAATTCCAATACTCTCAGCGTATTTTATTTTATTTATTAAAAACAAATCTGAAACAGCTTATATGCTTCCTGCCCTTGGATCAGGGCCAAAAGGTCATGGGCCTCCAGGATTGTCATGGCCGCTGTAGGCATAAGGCTTGTTTGTACAATAATGTACATATTTTTAGATTCCTCCTTTAAGGAGGGTCCTTTCAGTTAATGTTAATGACCCCATGATAATCAGAGACAGCAAGAGTCGTGGGTTAGGGGGTGTGGTTAAAGTTTCAGTAAAATGGAAAATGCTGAGATCTTCGGGACAACCCTTAAAGCTATGGCAAAGAACTCTAAAAACATGAGTTCAAAAAATATATGCAGAAGAATGGGTATTGAAATTCTTAGGCAAATGGATGGGTAGAATATATCATCCTGAGTGAGGTAACCATTCACAAAAGAACACACATAGTATGCTCTCACTGATAAGTGGATATTAGTCCAAAAGCTCAGAATATCCAAGATACAATTCACAGACCACATGAAGTTCAAGAAGGAAGAACAAAGTGTGGATGCTTCAGTCCTTCTTAGAAGGGGAACAAAATACTCAAGGGAGGAAATAAGGAGACAAAGTGTGAAGCAGAAACTGAAGGAAAGGCCATCCAGAGACTGCCCCACCTGGGGATCTATTCTATATGCAGTCAACAAACTCAAATACTATAGTTGATGCAAAGAAGTGCTTCCTAACACGAGCTTGATATAGCTGCTTCATGAGAGGCTCTGCCAGAGCCTGACAAATACAGAGGTGGATTCTCATAGCCAACTCTTGGACTGAGCACAGGGTTTCCAATGGAGGAGTTAGAGAAAGGACTGAAGGAACTGAAGGGTTTGCAATCCCATAGGAAGAACAATATTAACCATCCAGACCCCCCAGAGCTCCCAGGAATTAAACCATCAACCGAAAAGTACACATGGAGGGACCCATGGCTCCAGCCACATATGTAGCAGAGGATGGCCTTGTCAGGCATCAATGGGAGGAGAGGCCCTTAGTCCTGTGAAGGCTCGATGCCCCAGTATAGGGGAATGCCAGGACAGGGAAGCAGGTTTGGTGAGCTGGGGGAAGGGAAGGGGATGGGATAAGGAGTTTCTGGAGGGGAAACTTGAAAAGGGGATAAGATTTGAAATGTAAGTAAATACAATATCCAATAATATATATATATAATTATTCAGCTATGTAAAATGTAAGGATGTAATATGAATTAGATGAGGGGTTTCATGAATCTTAATGTCCAAAAACACCTAGATAATTGTCTGTGCTTAACAAAGGGAGACAGATTTCTGAATTAATTTGCAATGTTAAAAAATAAATATGTGCTTGCTGTCTCCTAAGAGTCAAGAGGCTGGGTCATGGGATGTGGATTCACAAAAGGGAATCTGGATTGATATGTAAAATAAAAGTCTAGGCTTATGAACTGTAAGAGATGAGGTATTCAGACAATTTTTTTAGAATAGTAAGAGAACACTGCTTGGAGAAATGTCTCATGCAGAACATAGAGAGAGAGCTATCTGGAAATAAAGCACCCAAGAGAAAGAAGAACAAAGAGAAAGCAATTTGGAAAACTCTTGAGCAGGATATAGGGTGCCAGCTTGGACCCATGATTTGACTTCATGGTGTTTGTTCTAGCTGCTCTCAAACTTGCCATGCCTCAGGACCTGGACCTAGCTGAGATTGGTCCTTTACACCTGTGTCTTTGCATATATGTGTATTCATGTGAATGTTTATAGTATAGATTTGTATGCATTTGTACATAAGTGTATTTGTCTGTATGCACGTGAGAGTGTTTATGTCTTTATGAGTGTACGATTGTGTTAGTGGGTATCTAGAAATGTGTGCAACTTAAGTGTCTACGTTATATATTTATGAATGTGATTGTGTGCTTTTGTTTAAATTATAAGTGTACTTACCTGTGAAGTTCATATGCATATGAATATGTGTGTATATGAGTGTATATTTATGTTTGCAAATGTACCATTGTGCTTCAGTTTGTATGTGTGCATATGTAAGCATGAATGTATGTATGTGAGTGTATGTATAGTGTATGAATGTGCATATTTGTTTGTGTTCATTTGAGTGTAGTTCTACATGTGTTTCTATGTGCCTGAATACATGTGTGCATGTAGTGTGTGTGAATATGTGTAGTTCTGTGTATTCATAGGTATGTATGTGTGTGTATATGTATAGCTAGTATGTGTGCCTTTGTGTGTCTATCAGTGGTTGAGTATGTGCATACATCTGTGTTTCTATGAATACATGGTACGTGCATGTGACCCTGTTTGTGATTTTTTGCATATATGTGTATCTGTGTGCATGTGCACATGTGAATGCATATGATTTGGTGTTTATTTTTCATACATAAATGTGTTTTATATGTGTGCATTGTCAATATTTATGTATGTATTGCATGTATGAATATGTATGCATGTATGTATAGGTTTACATGTAGTTGATTTATGCACAAGTGTGTTTTCATGTGCACATTACAATTTTTTCCATTTTTTATTTAAAAACAGAAAATTTCTAAATCAAACACTACTATTAACATAGATAATATTTTAAGTTTAAAGTTTTATATAAATGAAACTTAAAAGTGTACTATGTGAGAAACATGAATAGATAACACTTTAATAATCCTATAACCAGAAGTAAAATTATGTCAGTTGTAACTGTTAAGCCTAATAAGGCAGGTGGATAACTTAGCATTTAATCTGCAACAGAAATAAATCTTGGGAAAGTCATTTCTTCAATGTGCTTAAGATGCCCATTTAAAAAAGATATTCAAAGTATAATTTCTTGTTAAATAACTGATCAAGATTCCTTTAATCTTTGGATGAAAGTTGCTTCAGTGACTGGCTCTGTTTTAATGACTGTTAGCAATTTGGAAACTATTTTATGGCATTGTAGATAGTACAGCACAACTCATTTTAATGAAGGTGTTCCTGCAGTATGAGTGTAGCACATGATTCCTAGGAGAAGTGCCATAGACTCATGATATGTGAATCTAGAAATTTCGGTCAGGCTGTGCTAATATGTAATCACCACCCACATACCCAATGAAAATAATATGTAATCACAGCCCACATACCCAGTAACTAGCCTGGAAGTGTCTTTCTGTTAGCAGTATTAAATTCTCATATTTTAATAGTCCTATTTCTGTTCTTTCAAATTTTTGAATTTTGATTCATTTCATATTATGCCATAGGGACTTTCATTATCACAATGTGTTTTCTGTAGCGTTCTCCAAATTAGTTTTTAAAGAAGGAGTCTGTTCTTGAGGGACTCTATTGGTAACCTCTGCTTAAGCCCAACACTTATAAGGTATGTGTCCATTTGGAGGTGTGTCCAGGAGGAGACGAAGGGGAAAGTTAACTTTCACTAACAGTAAGAGAGTTTGAATTAAACACATGAGGAAGAAAATAAGATAAGAGATGAAGACATACTTTCAATTACTAATAGGCTTGTGATTGATAGTCTTTTATGACTATTTATTCTAACTATCTATTATAGGAAATAGATAAACTTGAGAAATAATAAATCACATTGAATTTATGTGAAGTAAATTTCAATATTCTCAATTATCTATTATCTTAGTAAAATATAATAAATCTTTTCATATTATATAGAACATGTTAAGAAGTTTCTATTAGTATCCAAAATTAAATCTGCTCTGAGAATTAAAAGTTTAATGTATACAAATTAATATTTTTAATACATTATTATAACTATAACATAAAGAGTTTTATGCATTGGTTTAAATGTTTATTCATGAAAATCAAATTTTATTTGCTCTTTAAAAATGTAACCAATGATTCCAGTAAGTGGGTGAGTTTTAAGAAGATAGACTGATGAAAACAATACAGAATAGGAAAATGGTCCTTGATGAGAGATTCTATGAATGAAATTAGTATCTGTGTATACTAGGGGTTAACTATTAAATTAAACAAATACCATAGATCACTGATCTGCAGGAAGAAGCTCAGACTACATGAATGCAGGTTGACTTTCACATGGTTGTTTACTAAATGGAAACTTACTGTGTGTTAAGAAATGAAAAGTGGCTTAAATCAGGATACAATAGTAAAAGATCTTAAAAGTAGTGAATATTAAAATAGCTAAAGCTACTTTTTTCTTAATTAGTCAAGAATTCCTGAAATCAACCAGGGCCAGCAGTGGAGAAAGTGTCTTTTTACACTTACTATACTTCATCACAGAGTTTCAGGATTGTTTTTCAAATCAGTATGATATTTGTACAATAGAATATTAGCTTTTATAAATTTCTCTCAGTAGAGTCTCCATATTGAAATTAATTGAGTCACCATTACAAAGGCCATCCTGGAGTTGATGAAGCACAGACTAAAATCACATAATAGAAGGATCCCTGGAGTTGTGAATGTCTGAAAAATTATACCCAACAATAATTTCAGGAGTGGAGTGGGCATAGAGCTTTATTATTCCTTCCCTTGTCTGAGTTTTTCTTATTTAACTGCTGTGTAAAGAGTGAAATGTTTTAGTAAGTCAACCATGATTTCCTTTTATTTTTCCTTAAACAAATCAGTGATTTGGAATCTGAATAGCTCTTTAAAAATAGGACTTCCATTGACCCAACAGCAAAGGGCATTAGAAAGAAATTGTTCAGAATGCATTGGGTGGTAATTAACATTTTATGCTTTGTTAAACATTGCCTCAAACTGAACCACTTGGAAAGTAGAACAAATATACTCTGGGCAAATTTTAAATTTATGTCTTAAAATCTGATGGGTTGTTCTAATAGCTTTCCCCATGTTAAAATGTGTGTGGATGTCAGACTTTTGTATATTGAAATACTGTGGTATTTTGTTGTTGTTTTTATTACTGACTAGAATAGATATGATGATATTATACATAATACAGATTTTAGCATGGGCAACCATGTTGTGATCATTTATTTTACATATGATACTATATAATGTGTTATCTCATCACTTATACTTATACTTATGTTACTTATATTTTAAGTAATGTAACTTGGCTAATGTCTTAAGCATGCAGCAACTGAGACATTTCTATGAAAATGTAGAAGGGATTGGACTATTTACTGATTAATAAGGGGCACACTGACAGAAGAAATTTGTCCTCTTAAACCATCAAAGAACATTTAGCCTATAGGAAATACTCATCAAAACAGTAGTGATTCTAAGACTTTTGAACGTAAAATTTTGTATAAGATGTCATATACTATAACTATAGAGGACCCACACAGAATAAAAATAAGACTACTATCTTCCAGTGCCACCAAGCCCAAATTCTTGCATCCATATTTGTATTACTTTGAAGTTTGGTTCCAAAGAAAATGCTTATTTCAAAAACTATTTTAGACATCAAAAGAATGTGAGGCCCCCAACACACATATAGTACAGGACTTCCAGGACTATATTCATTCAGAGATGATGCACCTAACCCTCAAGAGATTGGAGGTCCCAGGGAGTTTAGAGGTCAGGAGAGGTGGGGAGTGGGAGCCTCCACGTGGAGATGGGGGTGGGGTGGGAAGGAGGTGTTGGATGTGAAGCAGTCAGAGGGTGGATTGGGGATGGGATGCTGGAAATGGAATATGCAGTGTAAAAATAAATTAATTTAACAAAAAATATATAAAGAAACCTTAACTAACACAACATGTTATACTCTCTAGAGTATAAGTATAAAGCATTTAATAACTATTTTCCAAACTACAGTCTTAATACACTACAAAAATTGGGCTTCTCGCTGTGATTTTCCTGTCCCATAATGCACATACATAGATACTTAGTTTTCTGGTAAACAGAAAAAGAATTGAAGATACTGAACTGGTTTACTAAGTGTACAAATTACAATGAGAAGCAGGAAGCATAATTGTATCACCACCAGTGGAAATGACAGAATGCTGGTGTTCTTGACTATAAAATAAGTCTGAAACAATTAACTAGCAAAGAAGGGTAAAATAATAAAATTTCACCATAATAGGGTAAAATACAGAAAGTCAGATAGACATTATTAACATCAGAAGTAATACTTCTAAAGATACACTTAGATTTCAGTTATTACAATTACTAATGAAATATAAGAAATAATCTTACCTTGGAACACATGAAACTGACACTTCTATTCTCACTGTCAGTGTGACACACATCCTTTTTGTCCATTAGCTCTTCTATGCTATCTCATGATTCTAAACCAGATCTCCCCTCTCCTCTTTTCTTGTAGCATTTCGTGTCATCTAAACTATTGCATACTAACCTGTTTGCTTGCTGTTGGCAATCTTCCTCATTGGAAGACAAGTTTTATTAGTATTTGGACTTTAATTGTCTGTCTTCTCTAGCACCTAAAAGCATGCCTGACAAAGTAGAGACTCAATAAATAACTCTTAAATCAGGAAATGGATATAACATCACGAAGATATCTTATGTATATGCATTTCAGAAAGTAATATAAGTAAATTTGTGTATGGTGAATTTGGTGAATTCAGGCATTATAATAAAGTTGTTTACTTTTAAAAAGAATATGACAAAAGCATCAGGAGATGTATATAATAGTACTGTGGATTTTTAATTTCATGTGATATTAGGAAGTTACTTACTAGGAAGCTCTGGTGGAGGGGTGGGAACCAAGGTTGGTTCTGGATAAGGACTCTCACTACAAACTCCATTTGTTAGGCTTATATCATCCAGGGCTATTGTACTGCAACCTCGGTTTCTGAAAGCATTGAATACAACCTGAAATTCAGAGAGGGATATAATATTAATCCACTCTAATAATTTCTGACTTTTTCTTATGGTTCAATAGCACTGGGGAATCAGTATCACATGCACACATGATGCATAATAAAACAATCCACATTGAAATATTGATAAACCATCCGTTATACATTCTTTTGAGGCACTCCACTTTCCTATCACATATAAATCTTGGCAAAATATCCATACATGTCTTTCTTTTGAGTTAGATTATAGCTTTATGATTTATCACTCTTTCTTCTGATTTTATCATGCTTTAGTTAACTTAGTAAAACCTATACAAGATTTGGAAGCAAAGATAAACCTCCTACCAATGATGACAAAAATCCTGATATCTGTTTTTCTTCATAATATATACCAGTCCTGAAGAGAATGTGACTAGATCATTTAATTAGAAAAAAATACACAAGAAGAAATGACTAGAGTAGTATAAGCATTCAGGATCATTTAGTACTGGCTATAGTTCACTCATGGTACTAAGCTGTGCACAAACAGACTTACTCACAGCTCCTGGGGCCACAGGCACACCAGCAGGTTCTCAGAGATGTAGCTGTTTTCAACTATATTGCCCTGAACCTATTTTGAGTAGAATAAGAATGTAATTTACATAATACTTGTTGCCTGGTGCTTGCTGTACTAGGCACATGATATACATAAATTATTTGTTTTTTTTTAAATATTACATATTCCTCAGTTCATTCATTTGCTCATTAATTTTACAGTTCTTTTACCAGACACTATTCTAAATAAGTGTGAATCTTTCCCTTTCCCATAAGAGAAAACTCAAGATTCAAAGACATTAACAGTAAATTGTCCACAACTTCCCAATATAATGGCACAACCAAAAAGTGAATTAATATTCTCATATAGAGAATAATACCTTGTAGAACCCACTATATGCCTGAAATTCCCAGTAGTGCTAAAACTCATGATGACCCCCGATAAGATTTATACTATTTTACCTATGAAGAGGTATTATTTCTAACTTTGGCACAATGTGGATTGACAACAGTAACATAATGTATTCGAACAGATCTTTTGTGAAAAAATTTTCTCCACCTTGCAAAGAAACTCCTTAAAACTCAGGGTATTCTAAAAGAAGGCAAAACATTCAGGGAAGTTCTTTTAAATTCAGGAATCAGGTCACCCAATAGATTGAAGGATTCCTTAGAACTGGTGAGGTTCACTAGGTCTGCCCTTTCCAAGGTTTTATAAGTAGGACAAGCTGTTGAAAGGCATCCTCAGACAGGTAGAGCTACCTGCAGAGGATTGGACCAGCTGAGCTGCCTGGAAAAGGCACTTTCCAACTTGTGAAGAGTTAGTTTCAAGTTTCCAGCTTTTGTGAATGATTATGTATACTTTGGTGATGCAGCTGTCTTTGAGGTATTTCTGCTCCTCTATGTAACCCTTCACCCATATTCTCATTGGTTCACCAAGTTAGACCTTGCTATTAACTTTACTTTGGTCTGTCATTGCTTCCCCAGCTTGAGTGATTAGATTTTAATTTGTATATCCCCAAGATTACTGACTTAGTGTTATACAATATAATTATAACAATATGTTATGAAAAATTTTGTGTTATGAGATTTTTTTTTTCTGAGAAAGGAAAAAAAATGTAGCCCTTCTTGTACTGGAACTGACTATGTGGACTAGGTTGGCCTCAAACTCAAAGAGATCAACCTACCTCTACCTCCTGAGTGTTGACATTAAAGATGTGTGCACACTCACTACCTGGATGGGGATTATTTTTAAAGTTACACATTTTTTACATTCAATTTACATACACTGCTTTAGAACTGCATTTAACTATACCACGGGAACTAAATCATGAATGAACAATCATTACTATGCATGTGAGATTTGGCAATGCCTTTCTGCTTGGTGAGCTAAGTTCAAAGATATTTGATCCTTAGAAGCTTAGGAAAGACCCTCAGTGTCCAGGATCACCTGAAGAAATATTAATTTACTCATTAATTTCCTCATTCCATTCATATTTTTTCAGTTTGACATTTTACTTTATTTATTTGAATTATCAGAGAACAAACAAAATCAAAGAAGTTCAGAAAGAAGACTAGAATAAAATAATAAAGGAAAGTATGATGAAAAATACAAACTAGGGTCACTGATTATGGCTCCCATAATGTATGACAGTAGTTTTAAACTTGTGGATCACAAGCCCTTTGGGGGTAAAATGACCTTTTCACAAGGATCACATATTTGATATCCTGCATATTAGATAGGTACATAAATATTCATAGCAGTAATAAAATGACAGTTCTGAAGTAGCAAAAGAATAAGTTTATGGTTGAGGTTACCACAACATAAGGAACAGAATAGCTGCATTAAGAAAGTTGAGAACTGCTCTATGTCATAGGGGAGAATCTATGTTTCTGGCGATAACATTGTCTGTTCAAACATACATCCCCTGAAAGGGATACTGACTTGTTTCAAATTACTCAATTAAAATCTTGTTAATTTAGTCAAACTAATAGGGCTACAATATCCTATATTTTAATTGCGCCAACCCTCAGGAAATGAAGACATTAAGTTCTTATCTGGAAAAATTATTTCAACTTAATGCAGAATAAATGATCAGAGACTTCCCAATGATACGGCTCATAGAATTTCCTTCTAAAGGAAATCTACAGAGATTAAATCAGAGTAGGGTCAGTTTGGTGGATATTTATGGGCATGGATTTTCTACCAGGAAAAGGTAATTATCTAGAGTGAGTAGAGTTGAACTAGGTGGAGTTTGTGAACTATTCAAAGTCCCCATAAGGCAGCATAGTAGAAAGCTTCGTGGAAGGAGATGAGTTGCCTCCATTCCTATGGATTTCATGGACCACTATAAGTGGAATGTTAATATGGAAAATTATTCCATAGAAGAGAAAATTAAACAGAAATGTCCTAAAAGAACAAATAAAGTAGATTAGAAAATGAAGAAAGTTACTAACTTTTCTCCACAAAATACTTTAACTTATCATTGTAAAGTATACTCACACTTTTACACAAATACAAGAAATACAAACAGAAATTACAAGGTATTTTTGCCAACCTTAAATTCTCCTGTTTCATTTAATGTGACTTGACCATAATTCCAGTTCCTCCCATAGTTTCCTTTCCTTTCAAAAACTATCTTGTCTGTGGTTTCAGCACTGCTGATATGAATGTTTAACTTGTAGACATTTTCACAACACATGTAGTACCTGGTTTGGGTATAAGCAAAGATATTTAGATTCCCAATATTTGGAATACATTTATCTAGTTCTTTTTACATCTTTTCTGGTACTTAAAAAACCCTTGTTTTCTTTGGGTGTTTCTCGGGCAGAGAGTTTGTGTCCTACTAACACTTTGCTCTTCTATCAATTAAAAAAAAATTATGCGTTAACTAAAACTTTAGCCAAAATCTTAGTGAAATCTGAGCCTGCTCCCCTAACAAAAGCCTTGCTACCTACCCATTTAAGTTTTTTCTACCAAAAGCTAAGGGACTGACTGGAAACATACCAGAAATGAAGGCAGACAGGCTCTGAAGTGAGGTCTAAAGAGAGGCTTGAAAGGCCCACTCTTTCGCTTCTCCATCCTTGTTCAGTTGGTGTAGAAATGTAAAATCCTGTAAAAATGAACAAGAACTTTTACTTGTTTAAAGGACAGAAACATATAAAAATGAAACATTAGGACATTCATTTTTTTGTACTCTGTATGAGATACTAAGCTTGTGTCCGAATGGTTGATTCTGACATAATAAATTGTTTATGAAAATCACTCAATTCTGGACTTCCATCATTAATTTTAATTTTCTATGCATCTTGATGAATTCACAGTTTTACAGGTAATCAGCCCATGGCTGACTTTATTTAGATATTCTGATTGGTTGAATCATGGCATACACAATTACTTAACAACATTTGATGAAAGGGCTAAGCAGTGAAGGAACAATAATTTTATATCCCATTGACTACACTTCATATCTTTACATAAGAAGGAACCTGATTTTATAAGGGTTTCATATTTCCATGTTTCTTTGAATGATAACTAATCAGATCACAGAAGAGCAAGTAGCATGTGAATCTACATAAAATCTTTTGAAATAGCCTAAGACACTGTGTAAGTGATTTCTGGTCTAGAATTCATTATTTCAGCCAGTGATTTGAGCCATCCCAAGTGTATGAAGTATGATTAGGGAGAATATCTTGACCATTCTCTTTGGGGAATTTACTTCCTTCTTAGTTTGCCACTCATATATTAAAACAGAAGCAGGAATCATGCAGCAAACCATGATAAAAGCAAATGAAACGTTGGACTAACAGAATGTGATTGCCATGCATTATTTTATGAAGTGCTCAAATGTGTTTGCTTATGATCAGTGTCTTCTCTCCCATGCCTTTCAACAGAAAAGTATAGGCAATGTTGTATATAAAATGTGAACTAATTCATTTGTAAGATGCAGAGTAAGAATAAGACAAGAGAAATAGAAGTCGAGCTGCTTATAAACACATATTTAGACTAATGAGACAGAAGTTATTCAGAATAAATGAGGGTTCTATCAAGGTGAAATTGTGGTCAAATAACTTACAGATGTAATCTATACACATACATTGGATTCATATTACAAAATGTAAGATGAAGTAAATTTATTTAACTGGTCATGCTAGTTCCATCTTGTTCACATTTCTATGTATGTCATGATATTTTATGGATACTTTACTCAAATCTTTGCTCACTCATTCAAATTTATGTAAAGGATAAGCTTGAGATCAGCAGAAGTCCCTGCATGTGATGGCTAGCTGTCCATATCCAGGTTCATCTAAGATTCATCTTGGTTTTGCATGTTTAAGGCATGCTAAGACAGACATTCTTATTTTACTAGTTAGACTACTAGATCTAACTACTCAGAAGTATTTCTAGTTAGCTGGTAGTTGTATAATCGAAGCACACATCATGTTTCTCTTTCTGTTCAGTCATGTTCACACTGCAGTCTACTAGGTATAATTCAAAATACATTAAGTCTATTACTCCTGCTTCTAGTGATAATAGGGTTAGAACTGATCATACAGTCAATACATTACTTCATGTCTTCATAAAACAAGATTAATTATGGAAATCATAGTACCCTTTATATTTTACACAAATAAATTAATGTCATTGTGCAGCTACAGATATTGTTATATATAAAATAATATACTATTACTAAATTATTACCTAAGTTAGATAAATTATTCAGCTAACAAAAGATAAAATAAATTCCTTATGAAATTATAGAAGTACATAATTTATATTAAATTTAGGCCACTCCCCCAATTATTCTTTAACATTATCTATGACATTTTGATATTGATCACACAAACAGGATGCAATAGATATACTCAAAGGGATTACATTTCACTTTAACTTGATTAGGTTTTTTTTTTTCCTTGCCTAAGAGATTTTTCTAATCTAAAAGATTAATGTCTTATCTACAACAGGTTGCTACCTTTTGTCTCTGGAATAAGAAAGATTTTAGAAATTTCTAGGATGCTCGTTGTCTTTCTTAAGTCTCCCAACAGTTGAACATATTTTTTCTGCCTTCTGAAATTTGCATATACTATAACGTAACTTTTGTGCGTTCATGACATGAACTCTAAACTAGCTGTACATCCAGCTGTTTACACTCAGAGGAAGACATCAGACAGACAATATTTAACTGTAGTATATCATCAGATGGAGAAAGAAATCCCATCACTTTGGATGATGACACTAAGTCATGACACACTTTGTGCTGGTTAAGCTTTTTGAGCTTGACAGAAATAGTTACCAAAGAAGAGAGAACCTTAGTTGGGCAATTGCCACCATCAGATTGGCTTATGAGCATATTTTTTACTGCTAATTGATCTAGAAAGGTCCAGCCTTTGTAGGTGGTGCAGTCTCTAGGCACTGCGTCTGGGCTGTAGAAAACAAGCAGCTGAGTGAGCCAGAGGAAGCAGACTTGTAAGCTAAGCTTCGCTTCCCTGTGCACTCTGCCTCAGTTCTTGCCTCTGGGTTCCTTCCGAGAGTTCTTGCCTTGGCTTCCATCAATGATGGACTGTCAGCTGTACAGCAAATAAGACCCTTTCTTTGTGAAGTTGTTTTAATCAATGTTTTGTCAAAGCAACATACAAGTTAATTAGAACAGTTGTAGCTCCTTCCTCTAAGTTGTTCTATAAATCAGGAATTCTGCATCAGAAAAATTACTATATCAATGCTTAATGATGCTTCCTGAGATGTAACCTGATCAGTTCTTTATGCAAGGTCTTCTATCTAAACAAATACAGATTCATTCTGTTGAAGCCTCTTTAATATGGCAGCCATAACTTTTAGCCCTAATCATAAGTTCTCTATTAAATGCAAATCAATTCTTTAAGTTCTGATGCTCTTTGTACTTCAAAGTACACACAAATTTGAGGACATTTTAGATCCTCTACAATCTTTTGGCCATAGTCTCCTCTTTCAACTATTCTGACTTAAAATACTGTACTTAAAATAATGGACTTTTATTTGTAGAAAATTTAACTATGTTCCTTAAAAAAGCCTGCTTGATACAAGTGACCATAGTATTTGAATTCTCAAAAATATATTTTCTGATGATACTTTGTATGGTGGGCTGTTCATTCTCTTTTTCCTAAGTGAAATAGGCCATTTTTATTATATTATATTCTTCATAGATATTTGTGCATATGTGCACGATTGTGTAAGTGTTTGTGCAGGCTCACCTGTTTGTACACAAATGCATATGATTATGCAGGCCAAGGGATGATCTTAGTGTCAAACTTTTGGAGATCTTCCATTATTTTTGATACAGGGGCTTTCACTGGCCCAGGATTCATGGTTTGGCTATTCTTGCTGCCCAGGCAGCCCAAGGAATCCTGTTTCTCTCCTCTGTCATCATTCTATGGGACTGCAATTGCATACTGCCTGGTAAGGCTTTTTACCAAGGTGCTGGGGAATCTAGTTCAGGATGTTATTTTTGCCTGGTGAACAGTTTCTTGATGAAGGTACCTCTGTCAGTCTGCACTACATTCTTGCTAAGCTTGATGAACATGGGGACATGAGAAGTATCTTGTTGACTTTTGTATTTTCTATTTGGTATTTGTAAATGCTGTTGAATCTACCCTTGTTCCACCAATTTGACTTGCTTTCACATTTATTAGAGTCCTATAATGAAGGAATGACTCACTAGATATTTTATGTAACCACATGAGGTTGCCTTGGTTAAAAATTTTTCTTTTAAGAAAAATTTTAATTTTCTTGAAATCATTTCAGATCCCTTGAAAGCAACCTTAAAGTCAGAAAGTTGAATAAAGATTGCTAGTTCAAGCACACAGTGAATTTTTTTTGGGAGCCATTACATTTTTTTCTTACAACTTCCTTCTGTCCCTTTTTCTGTTTGTCTCTCCAGGAACTGAATTCAAACTCTCTCCTGTCAACACCCCAATTAAGGCTTTAAATTCTGGGCATGCACTGATGCTGGTGCTTACAGCAGAGCCTGAGACAGTGGTTCTGGCTTCTTAGAAAATTGTCGGTCTCTTTCAAAAAGAATATAGTCTGACTTGAGTGGTTTCTGGGGCCTTAGTGTGTGCATGAGATAACTGAATCTACTAGACAAATATTACTAAGAGTTTTAATATAAAGACTGGCCTAAATTCAGCCTTTTAAAGTACTATAAGTTTCCAAATTTTTCTAAAATTTAATACAACAATAAAGACAAGAGAAATGAGAAGAATATTACTTTGAAAGGACATAAAATATACTAAAAGGTATATTTATTTGCTAAGGTGAAATATTTAAAAGAAATATATATGTATATATGAAATATATATATATATAT
>NW_022196894.1:76188100-76192234 GCF_008632895.1 Mastomys coucha
TATATATATATATATATATATAATTTGATTTGAGCCAAGCAACTGCTTTCCTCACAAGCATCAACTTAGAATACAATCATGAACCACTGCTACCTCGTTAATACTTTCATGCTATGAAAGAATAATGTTAGCATTATTTGACACTCATGTTAGGCATTTTCCTGACCTTTGTAGAATATAATGATGAACTGAATGATTATATATATATATCTTAAATATCTAACTCTTATTATTATCAATCTTGGTTCCTAGAAGAAGAGGTCAAGATAGAGAAGAAGAGAGGCACCTGAGCAGGGCGTAATAAAATTTAATCTTATTAGCTAAGACATCAGGGTCTTAATTTTCCAGGTCTACTCAAGGCTACCAATCAAAGCATTGGAAACAATTGCAATGATGTTGAAAAGAGGGAAAAAAGAACCAAAGACTAGCTAGCCCTTTAGTGACCCCGACATTTGTGAAGTCTTTTTATGCTACTAACCCCATTTGCCCTACATGTTCTGAACAAATAGGTCCCCTCTGAGCATGCCAAAGCATTGCCCTGCATCTCTGCCACCATCTCCCAATTCCCTTTACTTTTAAGGGGTACAAAGAGACCCTGAGAGCTGACAGGGCAAAGATTGAGGGGGCTGTGGCTCCCCTAAGAGGGAATTCTTTAGAAGATCTGGAAAAAGTTAAGCTGCTTAGATGTTCTTCCCTTAAGTGATGCTAATTCAAAGTTTATCTGTTCCATTTAGGCTTGTGTGTCATTTAAAGTGAAGGTTAAGAACAAAAGAACCCTACATGGATAAGAAGAACTGCAGGAGACATTTAATTCTCCTTCATTTCAGGCGCACAATCTTCTGACACATAAAAAAGCCAGTTGGAAGAAAAATACCTGCAGTGTGTGTGTGTGTGGGGTGGGATGTGGGGGTGAATGACTGGAAGATTATGAAATCACAGCTTTGTGAGCTAGTGAGACCTATTAAGCCCTACCTTCACCCTCATTACCCATTGCCACCAGGGCGTTCTGACCTGCTTGATCTTGTCTAATTTTTGTAAGTCCTGCAACATGACTTTCTCCTGAGACTACAATACCCTCCCAACTATTTAAAATCTCTACCCCACATTCATTCAGTTCCCCTTTTGTCCAGTTTCATCGTTAGTTATCTATTGGCAAGCAGAAAGCATTTTTTCCTCCTATAAAGCATGTAGGCTCTTTGAAATAGCAACAGAATTATTTTACCTCTATAGTAATGACACAAAAGTAGAAAATGAAAATTTTAACATCAAAGGATTCAACTACACAACTCATATCTGTCATAGTCAATAGGTACTAATGGTTTCCTTCCTTTCATCTAACTCCTTTTAGTTAAGTGCGGTAGAAACTTTATTAGATTTTTTTTTTTTTTAACACAAGAGGAAATAAAAGGTGACCCTGTTATATGGCTATTTTGGTATAATTCAATCTAATGGTTAGACTTCATTTGGGTCAGTTAGTACTTTAACTATATGGGATCAAGCTCTTGGAACCAATTTATTCCAGGCTAATTAAATAGGATCACTCGTATGTCATCATTTTCAATATTAAATATCATTGGACTTTTGGAAGCAGCCATCTATGAAGAGCATATTTATATGTATATGTCTAGAATTATGTATAATATCTCATTTTAAATTAATAGGTGTTAGCTATTATTAACTAGCAATTACTAATTGCAACTACTCTTCCTTTCATTCACAAGCTAACTTCTTACAACATCTACTCTCTGATTCTCTGGGAGAGTGGGCAGTCCGGTGCGGGTGTCTCTTCCACTCTCTTGCCTTCTTATACACTGTGCTATTCCTATGGGTTACCGTGAACCCTAACACTTGTCTGAGCTGGACTTTAAGCCAGTTCCTTCTAATCCTCAGCATACAAGCCACCGCCACAGAGGATCCCTGGTCAGATACGCTTCACTGTTTGTTACCGCTTTCCAGCTGTGTGGGCCTAATGGCTTTTTCTGAAAGGAGCCAGCGTTATCTTCTGTTCTCTTGGTTGTCTTTGCTTCTTTGGTCTAGTGAGGTAGGGCTGGCTCCTGTGATCCCTTAGAAGTTTGATTCATGTCACTTCTTCAATGACATCCAAATGATTTCCTTGTTTTAATGAATAATTTCTTTCCCATGTCTACTTTTAAAGCTTTATATTTTCCTAGGTTCTTCAGGCACATTTAATGTACGAAAATTACTTTTTATGTAAACTGCTTATTTTTCTAATTTTAATATAACTTGTGACATATGAAACCAGAATATATATATATGTATATATATGAGTGTGTGTGTGTTTTAATCCATAAATGAATCAAGAGTATCTTGTACAGGACTTAGGGGTAAAAAATGAATAAAAGAAGAGGGCTTTTGATGATTACTGTGCAAATACATTAACTATGGTTATGTTAGTAAAACAGGTAATTGAGGCATAGAGATTAGCCATATTTATCTATTATTGAGGTGTTTCTGTTTAAAGAACCAGAGTTTAAAAGGCTTGGGTTTTCTTTTTTTTTTTTTGTTTTTTTTTTTTTTTTTTTTTTTTTTGAGGGGAAACTGGGAAAGGAGAAATCATGACATGTAAATAAAGAAAATATCTAATAAAAAAATAAAAGGCTTCTATGTTGAAAAACACTTAACTTCTCAATTTTCTTTAAGTTAGATATCAGTCACAGCTCACATTAAGTCAACTATTTACTCTTCAGCTCATAATAAGAAAAATACCGTTCTTTGTGACACAAATGATCATTAATAATAAGTTACACCATACATATGCTTAGACTATGAGTGCTGTAATTTGTTTCACCAGATAAATCATTCAGAAATGAGTAATTGATTCAAAGATGTTCACATTCATCCCTACTTCAAAACGACCTTACATGTTGGTTAAATCAACATAAAACTCACTACAATCTTGTCACTGGAAAGAATGCTGTGGTAAAAGAAACCAACAGGTCAGCAAACAGTATCTCATTGAACAATAAGGTTCAACTCTGAAGTCTGACAACTGTGTGGAAACTAACATGTGAATTGTATCCTCAGTGCTAGAACACAGTACTGTCAGTGCGAGGCTATTATTACCTCACTTTTATCAGTGACACGACAGGTCATTTTAAAGAATGGATTTGTTTCTATTCATGTCTGTACATATACAGACATACCTATACATACACACATACATGCATATATGTATACACACATATACACATAAATACAAACATATACATACAAGTATACATACACATACACACATACATATACATCTACATACATATACACACATGTACATATACATATATGTATACATATACATATAGATACACATACATATACACATATAAACATCTACACATATATACATGCACATGCACAAGAAAACATACACACATACACATGAACATACACAGATTTTCATTCTGTTGTGATTGTGATTTCTCTTAACATCTATAATACATATTTTTAACTAAGTTTTCAACCTTTATTCACTGGGTTTATTAGTGTTACAAGTGAGTTACTTCAAGTTTCTCAGTAGTATCTTCCCAGTACAATTACTTATCCCTAATTATTCCATACTTCCCTACTTACTCAAATTGTATTGTCTTCAGTGATGGTCTTTCTACACAGAATCTAGCATCACATTCACATGAAGCTAACTTTCCATGCTCTAGCTTTCCATTGCAATCGATGCTCTCAAGTCATTCATATCCATAGTTATCTGAAGACAATCTGTATTTTTTTCTAATAGAATTTATACATTCACAAATTCTATTTTTAAAACCCACACTATCTGAACCAATGAACAAGTTCATAACACTTATGGTTCTTGAACTAATATCTTAAACTCAATTATATTTCTGTGAGCTCATAATGAACAACTGAAAAATGAAATTAAGGTAAAACAGACTAATGGTCAAAAAATTTAATTATCTTACCCAAGTCCACTTACAAATGAATCATTTCAAAGCTATAGTTACAAGCTAATTTCCTTATCTCTAATGAGTTTTCAGTACTTCTCATCATCATATCTTTGTAAAAGGCATAAAATAATATATTTTAAAAATCACTTGCCGGGCAGTGGTGGTGCATGCCTTTAATCCCAGCACTTGGGAGGCAGAGGCAGGCGGATTTCTG
>NW_022196894.1:76192444-76214501 GCF_008632895.1 Mastomys coucha
AAATCCACCTGCCTCTGCCTCCCAAGTGCTGGGATTAAAGGCGTGTGCCACCACAGCCCGGCAGAAAAATATTTTTATTTAATATAGCTCTATTTAAATAAAGTAGTCCTGAGTACTTTTTTGTTTTGCTTTTTGAGCAATATAAATCACACCTGATTCATTTCCATACGTGTGGTCATAAAGTGGGCCAGTGTTGCAAGGTAACATGGTCGCTTGGATCCTTTCCCACTCATTATCATCATCAAGATCCTGGGTCCAGTAGCAAAAACCACCATCAAATGTACAGTTGATTTTCTCATAATCTATGAATTAAAAAAAAAACCCTCAAATTTAGTATTTAATCTTAGCAGTTTATTACACAGAAGACGATCTAACTTTATATAGTTTGTGATTGCGTGCTGTAGATCAAGTTATTGTTTTATTAACTCTGATACATTTTATTTATTTTAAAGTACCTATTTGTTTCAAGCATGACAAATTATTTTATATTGGGCTTTAACAGTGCAAACTTATATTGCTTCTTTGTCCATGTTGATTACACTGTTTACCCAGATAAACGTTGTCCTGTCAGTTTCTCTCCCCTAATACTAAATTCAATAGTTCAATCAAACCAACTTCTTGTTGAAATTTCTTAGGATTACTTTGTATTAATCTACTTTCATTTGTCCCACTTCCTATTCCTCTCCCTTTTGCCTATAATAGCTACTACCTCATGATTTTTCTAAAGCTGGTCACTCAATTCCCTTGAAAAATAAAAGCAACTTTTAATTTGTCATTTGTTTCTTACTATCTAAGAGAATTAGTTAAGGGCTAAGAAAGAATTCACATAGTGAGAAAATTAGATTGTGCTGCTGTTAAAAAATACTTCAGTAACCAGAGAGTCAGACTAAACACTAGAGTCAAAGTACTTACTGTTAAGCTTACTGCTGTTGAAGGTACTGTATGTTGCATTAAAGCCAATATAATTATATTCATCTGATTTTATCAGAAAGGTGACAGTAACTAGGTTGGAAAAAATTCGAATTGTTCCAGGATCAGTTTCCCAAAAAGAGCCTATAAAAGAAAATGTTCAGAAATTATTATAAGCATATTCCATATTCACACATAAAAGAAAAAGATGAATTACTTTACATCATACTCTTCTAACACAGCAAAGTTGGGCAGTTATATGTCTAAACGTTCACTTGTGTCCCATACCATAGTAATGAGAGCTAGAACAGCATCATAATAGCAAAGTAAACTGTAATTTTTGTTCTGCTTATCCATATAACAATAGAACCTCAAACTAATAATGGATAATGTAAAAATTGCTTCTATTGAATTTCTATTGATTACATTATTTTTCTGCCTTAACTTTGCTACTTTGTATTTTTCAACTTTGATTCTATAAGATTGATATGCTTGTAATATGAAAGGAACTCACATAATTTGTAAAATTATCATTATTATAACAAGGTGTAGCTTACCATGTCTATCATCAAAGGAACTAATATCTCACTTAGGAGAATCAGAATTGGGTTTTATAGGGAGAAGCCAAAATATTAAAAGTGTAATGTTTAAGTATGCAATACCACATATTTTAGATAGATAATCTGTATTGAGTACCAAATTCAGGCCTTTATAAAGTTTCAAACTTCAGATGGAGGACACATCAGAGCTATTAATTTTCTTTCAAAGTGACATTTCATGAAATACTAAAAATATGTACTTCTTACAAATTCATAGAATGTCACATTGACATGACAATTTCACAAAACCCAGTAGAAATATCATGAGCCACTTCTAAATGTTCCCATCCATAATATGTCTTTCAATCACCTTTTGATCATGAAAACTTGCATTGTCTACTTGACTCTTCTTAGCAATGAATGTGACTTATCACCATCATGAGTCTCATATTGAAAATCTTGTGCAGTGACAAAAGGGATATGAATATGCTAGAACCTTGGCTTTAAGCTTATGCCTCTTTCTGCCACTGTGTTCATTTGCTGTATATTTAAATCCTATGTAGAGTGGCTTGTGGGTGGATCAGATGAGAGCAGGGACACCAATGCATTATACAATGTATGGGACCCCACATTTGCAAATGTCAGAGATCTGCTGTAAATAGTTCAAGGGTTTAGGTCCTATGGCTCATTAACCTGCTTTTGGTATACAAGCAGTCCTCTGGGAAATGTGTAGGATGTTTATCTGTAGAGATTTCTTGAAGCATTAGTGATACAGGAAAATTCTTTTGACCACAAATAGAATTGGAACCACAGTGACAGATGGTATGCTCTGCTCCAAAGGGTACCAGAGGGCTAAGTATTTTAATGTCGAGGCTCTGTAGACAGTGTTCACTTTTGTCTCACTTACATCTCCCTTTATTTCTTTTTGTTCCTCTTTTCTCTGAGGGAGTGTGCTGCTTTCTGTGAAAGCATATTCTAAGGGATAAATAAGTTACTTTCATCTGGAAACAGTAGTTAATACACAGTGCAATTATGAATGAAATTACTTCTTTACCTTAGCAATTAGGTTTTTAATCTTGAAAAGCAAAGGTTATGATTTAATGTTTTGCGTGTCTCTGTCACTTGGACAGGTCATGAGCAAATTTTCATTTATGATTGAATACAAGTATTAAAATGTGAATAAGCAGTTATTTAATCTTCCTACAATATATTATGATTTGTGTATAAAATCCCTTTATAATTTTAAAAGACAGATTTTCCTTAATATTACATTATAGACAATAGTATGATTTTCAGCAAGATCTTTTTCAAAATTGACACATATATGGATATTAATATACATAAAATTGCATAGGAATCATTGATCAACTAATCATTTCTTTTCTAACACTATTAACTATGGTGAATAATGTTAGTGAAAAAAGAAATCAAGGTGTTTAGAAAGACGGCAAAGGACAGATATGGCACTACAGAGTAGGTTTCAACAGGTGCTGTAAAAGATATTTATGCTCTTTTATTTAGACAACAAAAATGTTGGAATTATAGGAGCATCATTTTATGATAGAAAGACCTCAAATATCCTCAGTGTGTTGCTTTGAGTGCCCACTGAGAGGTGAGTAGGGGCCATCTATTGATGATCTGAAGAAGCAACTAGATGCCTCATTAGAAAAATCTAGACATTTGTGTCAGCACAATAAATAACTGGAATTATTTGCTGTGGTAAATTATGGGAACAATCAGGAAAGAATTCCTAAATTTTCCAGGCACATGAAGGAGGTGATTTTTTCATCAGTTTCAGACTGAGGTAATTCTTTAAATTAGTGATAAACTTTTTCACATAAATTACCACTGTTAACAAAGTGAGTAAATGTGTACTCTTGAGTATAGATTGCAGTGTGTCAATGAAAGTCTGAAGCTCATTGAAGCTGTTTTCTTGCTAATGTATTTGCATGTGTTATTTAATTATGTATGTGCTTGATGTTTGCTTTTATTACATTATAACATGTCATTTCAGGAAACTCTACAATCTTGTTTACAGCTCCTTGGCTATACGTATGCACACTTAAGCATACTCTATGTATGTGATGTCAAGCTACAGTATTTGGCCTACACTGTAAGCTGCTCTGTCTATGGGAATAGAATTTGCTAAACCTTTGGAATGACAAAAGATACTTTAAAAAATATATTATCAGGATATAGCATTTAGAAACCAGTTTTAATGTGCTTTTTGAGGAATTTCTTCTTTATTTGTTTATTTATTTATTTTGGCAAAGCATGCATTTGTTGCAATGTCAGGAGACACAGAATTATTGTCCCAGATGCCCAGTTACTCGGATGACTAAGGCAGGAGGATTGCAAGTTCAAGATATTCTGGTGGTACAAGGTAAATATAACTAGCCTTTGAAACTTTGTGAAACTCTTTCAAAAGAAAATTAACCAACAGAACTGAAGATATAGATCAAAGAGTGCCCTTTACCAGCACATACAAAGTAATAGGGTAGCCATTGCACCTCAGTAAAAAATACAGATTACTTTAGGCAGTAATGGAAAGGAGTCCAATGCTCACAGGATATCTCTATAATATTAATATTGATACTTATTAAAGTAACTGAAATAAGAGCATGTCTTAATGAGTGCAACCTAAAGAACAAGACTTTGACCTAACTCTGGCAATCTATTTAGAAGTATTATATAAATATTACTAATGAATACTTCTGGAATTTATCTATTTTGATTACCTTAGCAACTCAAATAACAATTATTTTGTGATACTGGATTATTTTCTATCCTAATAATTTCTCTAGATATTTTCCCCAGGTTTAAGTAAGAAATACATCCATTTTCCAATATGATAAAATAACAACAGCATTTCAGCATTACATTTTTGAATTAGAATTCAATGAAAGGTATCTGGTGAAATAAAAAAATAAGCAACAGAAACCAAAATTACTTGGTATCATAAGAACCCAATTTTCCACCATAGCAAGTCCTGGACACACCATCACACTGGAAAAGCAAGATTCAGATTTAAAATCAGTTCTTCTGATGATGATGGAGGACTTTAAGAAGGACATAAATAACTCCCTTAAACAAATACAGGAGAACACAGGTAAACAGCTAGGAAGCCCTTAAAGAGGAAACACAAAAATCCCTTAAAGAACTACAGGAAAACACAATCAAGCAGGTGAAGGAAATGAAACCATCCAGGATCTACAAATGGAGATAGAAACAATAACGAAATCACAAAGGGAAACAACCTAGGAAAGAGATCAGGAGTCATAGATGCAAGCATCACCAACAGAATACAAGAGATAGAAGAGAGAATCTCAGAGACAGAAGACACCATAGAAAACATTGACACAACAGTCAAAGAAAAGGCAAAAAAGCAAAAACCTCCTAACCGAAAACATCCAGGAAATCTAGGACACAATGAGAAAACCAAACCTAAGGATAATAGGTATAGAAGAGAGTGAAGACCTCCAACTTAAAGGGCCAGTAAATATCTTCAACAAAATTATAGAACAACACTTCTCTAACCTAAAGAAAGACATGCTCATGAACATACAAGAAGCAAACAGAACTCCAAATAGACTGGACCAGAAACGAACTTCCCGTCATATAATAATCAAAACACCAAATGCACTAAACAAAGAAAGAATTTTAAAAGCAATAAAGGAAAACAGTCAAGTAACATATAAAGGCAGGCCTATCAGAATTACACCAGACTTCTCACCAGAGACTATGAAAGCTGGAAGATCCTGGGCAGGTGTCAAACAGACCCTAAGAGAACACAAATGCCAGCCCAGGCTACTATACCCAGCAAATGTCTCAATTACCATAGATGGAGAAAACAAGATATTCCATGACAAAACCAAATGTACAAAATATCTTTCCACAAATCCAGCCCTACAAAGGATAATAGATGGAAAACATCAACATAAGGAGCAAAACTGCACCCTCTTAGAAGTAGCAAGAAAAATCTTTCAACAAACCCACACTAACATAATTCTACCTCTAAAAGGAAGTAACAATTACTTTTTCTTAATATCTCTTACTATGAAAATCAATATTACCAACATATCCTAATTGATTGAAATTCAAAAGCATGAGGATTTAGAAATTTGTTGGCTATCATCTAGTGGTCTCTTTAATTTGATAATTGGAGAAATAGGTCCAATATTGTACAATCCATATACACTTTCTGCTTGTTTGTACCTGACAGTTGTGCTGTGTACCACATAATGGTCTTGAAAGCATGCTTCTCCTATCTCAGCTTCTCTATTAATAGGATTGTTTATTTGATGTTTTTACACTATAATATGGTTTTCAGAACAGCTTTCATATTTCAAAATTATTTATACAATCAAAAGAAATGTAGACAATTAACTTGGAAGGTGGCTTGTAAGAGAACAACAAAGAATGAGACTGAATGCTTTGCTTGATGTTTATAACTATTGTATCAATTTTGAAGAAGAGGACTTTATAAGTTACTCTTTCTCTGACATGATTGCTTTTCAAAATCATCACAGCCAATGAACCAGATTCTTACTCTCACCTAATATCTTTGCCACCCTCCAAGGAGAACCATTGTTCATTGAAACAGTTGATGAATGACTTCATGGATAAACCATCTTAATACACACACCATTTCTTAAATGAATGTAACCTGTTCTCTGTGGGCTGAGAATGAAGACAATCACTCAAGTCAAATATCTTTGACCATAGCAGGAAATCTGTATCCAAAAATAAAACCTACTATCCATTCCTTGATGCAACAGAACTGTCAACTCTTAGCTTAGCTACTATGGAGGTAAAATCCTTTGGTGATGTGAGGGTCATTGATTTACAGCCTTATTACAATGAACTCTAATGTTTAAAATGTGTTCTTATTTTGGGCTTGTACCACAGTAAGAGCCAAGATTTTAATCTCTACTAAAAACAAAACAAACAAACAAAAAGACTTTATCTACTTATGTTCATTAAAAAAAACTAGTAGTGATGTATTTTTTTTAAAATATACAGTTAATATGTTTGGAGTTATTTAAAATTTATATTGAGAAAAATGTAAGTATTTTCAGTATTGCTATAGACAAGCATCTCCATAAGACTGTTCAATTGATTGTTGTTTTATATCAAACAACTTTTATAATACTCATTCTTATTATTACAATATTTTATAAATTTTAAAGAATATGACAAAATAAATTAAATGAAAATAAATGTATAGTTATGATAAATACTGCTGATATCTTTGTTTTTGTAATGTATTAACATAGTATCAGAATATAAGCCTTTTAGTTTATTTAAATAAAGAAATCATGAGTTTTTATATTTCTGTATATATGCTAAACATCAGAAACTTTGTTGTTGTTAAAAGTGTTTTAATTTTAAATGGCATCATTTTTTCTGGTTAATATTGATATACTTATAGTTTTAATTTGAAACATTTGTGTAGTCTTTAAGTGACTCTTGTCCTTTAAAAACACATTCATAGACTCATTCTCTTTGTGAATATTATCTCCATATAACATTACTATGATAATTACTACTGTATTATTGACATCAGCATGCCTAATTATTTCAAGGTTTCCTTATTGTTTGATTGCAAAACTATGTTTATGAAAATGGATTTTAAAAATAACAGGTATTTGAAGAGTAAAGGAAGATGAAAACTATATATCTATAGAAAAAATAGATTTTATCATCAGCATGATATATTTTGCTACAGTTTATTCTATTTGGGAAGCATTTGTGGAGAAGACTAAAACACTGATTTATACACTATTAGTGATGATTCTAGCTAATATCTGATGACATATTAGACTTTCTTGATATTTAATTGGGTCACTGTATTTGACAATCTGTGTTTTGTCAATCTTTTTTTTTAAAATCTGCAGTCTTAAGCTACAGAAACATCTTGTCATCTGTTTGTTCTACTCCCTTAAGTGAAATGTGAGCACGTGATCTCAGATGTTGCTGGCATCTGCATTATGATGGTTGACTTGGGGTTTAAGAATACAGCATGTGACTTCACAACATTTAAGGGTGCTAAGTGCTGACTTCTGCCTCTGACACTATCTGACCTTAGTTTGTTCCCCTTTATGTAACTTTACTCTTTGGTAATGTGCATTTTCCAAACATCATTAAGAAGTCAACCAAAACCATTTAACTACTTCAGAATCATTTTCATCATTCATATAAATCAAAGGTGAAAGCATTTTTTTCTCTATTTCCCCTCAATTACAAGGAAAGTTGGTTACTATATGTTTTGCTCCATATTGAATTTTTCATCCATATTTAATTTCCATCTGAAATTTTCCCTCTAATTTCATTTTCTGTGATAATAGAGGTGTGCAGTTTAGGCCAAATGAAATGAAGTTCTCAGGCCTGGTGTGGACCACCAGTTGATTTCCTACCTTTTCATGACTCCACCACTTTTTTTGCACCAATGGCCCATTGTTTTGACACAGTGACATCATTTACATGTCTTTGTTACTGAGATCCCTCCTATGACAGGTGCTGTGTCAGACATTTTATTATTATTATTATTATTATTATTATTATTATTATTATTGTTATTATTATTACTTCTACTACTACTTGAGGAAAGACTGAGGAATGCTTGAAAATTAGATTAGATATTCTGAGTTCATAACCTATGCAGTGTTTTGAATAAAGAGAATGCAATCTTTAGGGTTGATCTGATTTTAGTAAATGGGAGTCAACATTTAAAGAACAAATAACATAAATTGACATGGCTTTTAATAATCTACTTTTACTGCAAGAAGACAAGGTACAGCACTCATGTTCTATTTTTGACAGTGAAGGCCATCTTTCTTTTAGTAAATTACATATCAAGTTAGTATTCTCATCAACCAATCAAAAAGCAACATTGCCACTCATAAAGCTTCCCATTTATTTTCATTCTGATAATTCCTCGTTTGTTTTAACTTACCTCTTAAAATTTTGCTAGGTCCTATACCTTCATAGATATCTAACACATCTGTATAATATGAAATAAAAGATCCAAAGTTCATTCTAATGGAAAGTCCTTGGTTTACACTAAATTAAAAAAAAAAGATAAAAGTTCTTAAGTTGTGATAAATCTCAATGCATTCTACAATTTATATTTTACATTCTTGGGATAAAAAACGTATCACATAAACCATTCTACAAATTTTACCACAAAATACAGTCCTGTTCACTATTATCAGAACATAAACATTTAGGATTTTTCATCTAGTCCAGTTGAAATTCAGCATCTATTTAACAAATTCTTTCCAATGTTCTGCCGCTCCCAGTCAAGTAACATTATTCTGAGAATTTATCAATTTTAAGTATGTCGCTTTATTGGAATTATGCAGGATTTTTCTTTCATGGTTACCTTATTTCTAGCATATTTCATTTTTAACTCTCAAGTTGCAATCATGAATAATGGATAGGCGACCATTTTCTATGCTGAATAAAGATGTTCTACAATATTTGTATTCCACATGCAGACCATTGTAAAAACTGCTGATATGTTCAGGAATTACAGTATCTTTTGATATCCTGATTCTAGTCTTTTGTATCAATAACCTGAACTGGATCACAGGTTAAAAAATAAACTATATAGTATTTGCATAACAGAAGCACCATTTACCACATTATATTTCTACTATTAATAAACAAAAGTTTCAATTTTCCCGTTTTTGCCAACACTTATTTTGTTATTTTAAACAGTGGTTCCACCATCTGCTTTTGGTAAATGCTATTAGTAATGGTTTCTTTTTCATTTGGAACATTCAAAATTTGTCATGTACTTTTCCATTTCTATCTCATTGTGTTGATGTTTAATTAAACCTTTTATCCACTTTCTTTAGGTAAATGTCATGAAGACACACATTAATTCAATTAAAAAACTTTTTATGTGCATGGCTGTTTTACCTGCATATATACGTGTGAGCCTAGTGCCTGGAACTGGAGTTATAGATGGTCGTAAGATGCCTTGTGTGTTTTAGAACTCAAACTCAGGATTGTTGAGGAATAGAAAATATTCCTAATTGCTGAGCTCCAACCCAGTTCATTTTTACTCATGTTGTTATTATTTTCTAAGGTGTTACTATAGAAATTCTTTATGATTTTAGATGTTTGTCCACTAGAATTGTAGATTATTAGAAAAGCATTTATCTGTGTTTCTACAATTTTAATGGTTCCTCTGTTGTTTGGAAGCTGTGAATTTGAAGGTGATTTTACTTACCCATTTGCTTGCATTCATTTTGCTACATCATACCTAAGAAATTATTGTCAAGAGCAGTGACATTATATGTCTATTCTATTTTTTTCTGTTTTTTTTTCATTCTTAGTGGTTTTGAATTTTCCATAAATAATTTTTATATATGTAAATTTATCATTAGTATTTTGTTAAAGATGACAGAATCTGTAAACAATTCTGATTTCTAATTTATGTGAATTTTGTTACCTATAATCTTGTTATATTAGAGATAATACTAGCCCCATACTTGCTGTCCTGTTTATCAGAAATTTGTGATTCAAAGTTCAATTTGTTGACTCATTCTTGTATTCTCTAATATTTGTATCCATTATTCTATGGTCACGAATTGAACACTGTAAGGGTAACTTTCAGTAATAATGTATAGCAAAAAGCAAATGGGTACACTAGAAATATTCAGTTTAATGGAGTTATTATTTTGCAGCAATAAATTTAGAAGGCTGCAAGAGTATGTGGGTATGGCAGAAAATGCTTGCCTAGACCACTTGCAGATGCATGATGCAGGAATAGATGGAGTTGGAGTGCAGGAGCCCAGCCCAGCCTAAGAGAAGGAGAGAGGCAAGGCTGGTGGTTGTGGCTGCATAGCTAATTTTTGGGCTGCTAGGGCAGTTCAGACGAATGCTGAGTTAACCTACAAGTAAGACCAATGGGGAAGCTAGAGCCAATGCTGAAGAAGACACAACTTTAAAAAATTTTTTTTTAAAATTTTTAAAGATAAAGAAAAAGAAAAGAAAGAAAGTCATAATAATGAAAAAGAAAATCTGATCTTTTAATTCCAGTCTTGGTGTGGGAAGACAAGAAAATAGTGAGTTATCTGACATGGGTTTGATATTCGAATTCATATGAACACAAGAGAAGTATGCCTAGAGCTGTTTGCTCATAGCCCTCTGCCTTTTGGAGGAAGCACTGGGGAGCAGAGGAGAAGAACAATCCCATTTGCTTCTTAGCTATTTTTTGGATCAGAAACAATAACTCACAGTAAACAGAAAAATAGGCACAACGAAGAGATAGAGAATAACCTTTCCCCTATTTTAAACCTCTCATTGGTTATCCAATACAGAAGGGTCAATCTTGCACAACAACACAAGCAACAAAAATAAACTCAGCAGTTGGATTTAAATATCTGTGTGTGTCTCTGTGTATATATGTAACAATAACAATCATAGAAAAAAGTGACATCCATTTGAGAGGGCATGAGTGGGGAGATGGGAGGGATTGGATGGAGAAAAAAGGAGAGTGATGTAATTATATTTTAATTAAAATTATAACTTCAAAAACACTGGAGAGAATTTTAAATATATTGAAATAATTAAAGAAGTAGTGCTCTGCCAATGCCTGACAAATACAGAAGTGGATGCTCTCAACCAATCATTGGACTGAGCACAGGACCCCCAATGGAGAACCTAGAGAAAGGACCCAGTTAGCTAAAGGAGTTTCCAATCCCATAGGAAGAACAACAATATGAACCAACCATTACCCCCAGAGCTCCCAGGAACTAAACCACCCAGCAAAGAGTACACATAGAGGGACCCATGATTCCAGCCACATATGTATCAGAGGATGGCCTTGTTGGGCACCAATGGGAGGAGAGGCCCTTAGTTCTGTGAAGGCTCTATGCCCCAGTGTAGGGGAATGCCAGGACAGGGAAGCAGAGTGGGTGGGTTTGTGAGCAGGGGGAGCAGAGATGGGATAAGGGTTTTCAGAGGGGGAAACAAGGAAAGGGCATAACATTTGAAATATAAATAAAGAAAATATCTAATAATTTTTAAAAAGAAGAAAATACATATCAGAAAAGAAATAAATAAAGTTAATGAATTAAAGAATAGTGAAGCACTTATGAAAATAAGGTTAATAGAAACTAAATTCATATGTTATATTGTTCAGGCACTTTTGTTTGCTTATGATTTTTTAAAAGAAATGGATACTTTTCTAAATGTAATATTCACACACTTATATTTTTGTCTCTTAACTAATCACACTTGATATGTGCTAAATAGGTTTTGGTCATTACTGTTTTATATAATGACGTTGATTTCATAGTTATAGATTCTGAACAAAATGAATGTGGGAATTTGAGGTGAAAGAAATTTGTTCACACTTATGTGAACATCTTGAATCTGATGAAGCTAGAAGTGAAAATACAGGACTCATTTCTTGTATCCACATTATGGAACACTGGCAAGATGTTAAATGCATTTATACATTTCAAAGTGGTTAAACTAGTGTTCCAAGTTTTTTACTGGCACACTGAACATTTTATCTCTACTTGATCTGTCCTCTAAATTTGTATAAAATTCACTGTATTTACCGATGCTTTGATCTACAGGGGTAGGGGAACCATGCTATGTGGTAAATTCATCTCTAATATAGCAAATGCTTTTAAAAGAAGAAATATTAAATGGTTCATTTGACTACCTAAATGAAGTTGGATCATGATGTCTAGAATTTGTTTTGAGGCAATAGTTTAAATCCCAATATACTGCTGCCATTTCTTAGACACAAAAATTTCTTGATACAGAGTAGTTTTTAAGGTTAAGATTGAAAGAGGAACTTTGAGACAGTCAATTGTTTGTTAATTAAAACTAAAATTATTTTAAACATACTCTAGAAAGGGAAAAGTGTTAGAAAATTTTCAGATTCAAGAACAGGTCATAGACAATGGTCTCTTACCGGATGATCCAGCGGCAAGCAACTCCTGATTCTTCTGGCCTTGGATAACGATTGGCTTGGAAAACCCCAGAATCTCCAGTCAACAAAAATCTTCCATCACAAGGTGTGGCTGTGTGAATGTGTCAGGTAACATTAGGTCTACGTAGTCTTTGAATTCAAGGGATTAATTAATCCATCCAATTGTTCATAAATAATATTCACAGTGGGCCTTCTCTTTCTAGAGGCCTCTATCTCCAATTCCCATGACAATGTACATCAAACAAGCAAAAGTAAATTAAAAATTTCCATCTTTTGCAAGGTTCTTGACAAGTCATGTCAATATTAGTATGAAAAGAAGAAAGGGTGAAATAAAAAGATGAGAAAAAGGAACACTTTAAATATTTTCCATTGCAGTTTACTATGCTGATGCAACTGAGCTGTTCTTTAGATATATTTTCAACATATTTCTAGAGGAAAGCAATCATCAGGGTCATGCTGAATGATTTGATTTGTAATTTTGTACAAGATTGATATTATTCTGTGTTTGTTGAAGCCCTTAGCTGGTCGTTCAGGAACAAATGACTTTTCAATCAAATGGATCCATGGAAACGAGTTGCTTATGCTCTTTCTAGAACTAACTTGTGCTTGTTTCCAAATATTTTCTTGCCTGTGAACACTTTATGAGAGAGCCAAGCAAGAGGGAAATAGACAGGACCCTGACGCCCCTAATGGCATCTAGCCTGTCTAGTTTTCTATGAATCTTCACATTCTTATTGTCAGTAAGTAATCTGTATTGCTTGCTACTTCCTAAATATAAACAAAAGTATAGAATATCCCTGAAGGTATTTAAAGTTACAACAGTATTAAATGGTTTACAATAACAATGGTCAATACAAAAAATATCATGTCTATAAAAGAAAAACATCCTGAGTAGATACCATCATTATTTTTTACAGGATATGTTTGAACAAGGCAGTTCACAATGAAGCGAGATAGGTTCTCAGAATTAAAAAAAGAATTAAAAACATATCTCAACTATGAGCGAGAACAGTGTTTAGAATTGTGATTCTGTGACCTCCTAAGGGCCTCCTAGAACACTACAATAAATTCTGAGGACATAAGTGAATCTGCAAATGACAGCAGTCACCTGTTAGCCACAGACATGTTGCCTGCGTTCACAAACCAGTCTCAGTGGCATTAACTTGGGGCTGACCACGATCTCCCTCTGCTGGCTCAATATTTACCAGTCCTGTCTTTCTTCAGGTGTGGAATTCTGTAGGTTAGAGGAATTAAACCTGATCTATTCAGACACAGCAAATAATAATGTGCGCAAACGTTCGAGCATGCAAGTTACAAGAACACTTGCCAACCTTGAAACAGCCCAGTACCTTGGCGTAAGAGCTGTGATTCAGCATCGTTTCTCCACACAGGTCAGCTAAAAAGTAAACTTTCTTGCTGATCCAATACTAATCAGAAGAGGAACACAATTTAAAGAAATCTTATTTTAGCTATAGTCAGCTATAAGTTGTACAAACCCAAATAACCAAAGACTAAATACAGAAACTCGCTACGGAAGCAATCATTAATATGACTCTATTAATAACACAAAGAAGAATCAGAGCCTGCAGCTGTGGTAAAATCAATAAATAAGCGAGAGATCAAAGGTCAGTGTCTCATAGAGAAAACTCTTAAATTAGCTGATACATTTTTTTCTCTGAGTGTGGATTGATGCATGGGGGCTCTGGAATGGTGTCCTGCTGCTAAACACTGGAGTTGGTGCCGAAGGGCTGTCAAGGGCTCGGGCTCACCACCACCGCTGATTAAAATGAATAAGACCACCTGTGCTCTGAAACACCTGCTGCTGAAGATAGTTGGTTTGATTGATTTTTCTGCTACCTTGTGTAAACAATGATCTGAAACTATCTTTCAGAAATGAATGCAATGCTAGATTTATAGTACATATAGGGGAATAGAGATTATAAACACACAAAACTGAAGAGCCATTTGAAAGCTGGATGACCTTAAGGTTTAATAAATATAAAGCCACTGAAAAGAATCAGGCAGATCCTCATGTGTTTAAAGTAAAGGTAGACATTTAATTTAGATACTGAGGCTCATCTTGTGACTTGGAAAAATAATTTATTACTTTAAACCTTATTTAGAGTCAATTTATCATCCTTATATTTTAATCATATTACTATTTTTTTTTTTGCTGTGAGTGGTTATCAATTTATTTTGAAAACAAAGTATGCAGTAAATAAGCAAATTTGGTTAGGATCAAAGAGTAAGTGAGACACATTTTCAAATTATTTGATTTGCCTAGTGTTGTTATATTACTTCCTCCTCTATTTAAGGTTGTGTGTCCTTTGTACATAGGTTTAAAGCTATGTGTTTCATTTTGATATGGATTATTGTTTTTGAAACAGAAATCGGCATCGCCAGTGTTTCCTCTTGATGGCACACTTGGATCATATTCTCTGGGAAAAGGTTTTGGAAAATGCTGGAATAAAAACTTGCAACGTTCTCCATCCTCCTCTTTGAGTAACATAGTTATATAAAATAGATTTAAAATATTCCATAGACTGCACTTTTCCCCCAATACATGACAACTGCACTTCAAAGTACGAAGTTCAATTCTGTGTTTTTGAAATTTGCCCAAGAACATTTGATTTGGGAATTTTGAAAAAGGGAAAAGATGCTGGGCAGCAGAGCCAGGACCTGTGGTGGGAAGCGTGGACCTAGTGGGTAGGTCACTTTCTAAACTGGCTTCTTACTCAAATCTTTAACTAATGTCAAGGAACATGAGAACACAATTGTCACAGACAAGGACGTTACAGACTTAAACACCCAGGGGGTGTGTTCACAATCAACTTTATGAGAGTTAGAGAGTTGACAAGTATTACACAGATGGTCTGCTACCCCAGCACACAGCAGCCTCTGTCAGGAGTATCCTAATAGTGAGCTCAAGGTCAGACCTTCTCTCAAAAAGGCAGAAATAAAAAAGGTGATACGGATCACACCAAAACAGGCTTAATTCAGGATTCCCATTAAGTTTTCAAAAATAAGCTATGAGTTAGTCTTAAGTTAATGTTACCTTACATTGTTTACAGTCTGAATTTACACTTACATGATGGTAAGTACATTATTTGACAAGATTCTTTCTGGTAAGCTTTCGTAAATGCAACTGAACTAAGGTGAAATATAAATCAAAGAGAGATTCCATTTAGATTATCTAGATTAGTGTTTCTTGTAGTGCATGTGTTATTTAAGTGTTTACTAATGATGCAATTAAAATAAGAACAGACAGAACAAATAACCAGACAGTGGTTTTTGTTCAGAAGACCTTAAGTTACTCACAACTGTACTATTTATAGAACTAAAAGGGGAAATGAAAAGCAATGAGGAACAGTGGGTAATGCTGACTGATTTGATTCTGTCAGAAGGGGGTAAGGGCAATGGTATTATATGAATGTGAAAATATAAAAACATATTATTTACTGTTTTTCCCTAAAAATCAGGGTAGCTTGAGACAAAGTGGGATGAAGAAAAGGGGCATTCCTGCTTACCTGAATGATGTGTGACTGTTCACAGAATTCCCCACAGTGTTCTTAAATGGGATTGTGTAAAACTAATTGCACCTAGTATTGTGCAATTAAGTTTAAAATAATATGTTTTTAGAATTTGTACTAAATTATGCATATGGTGTTTGGAAAAAATCACTGGTTTCAGCTAGCTGAGATGTAATGTGTGTGCATGAGTGTATACATGTGTGTGTGCTTGCATGTGTTTTGCAGTGTGTGTGTTTGCAAGTGTGTTCTGTGGTGTGTGTGTGTGTGTGTGTGTGTGTGTGTGTGTGTGCGCATGTGTGTGTGGTCGGGGGAAGGGCCAGGGAAGAGAAAGGATGAAGAAGGGTGAAAGCTGGTGTGTGGCCTTACCACATAGCCCAGGGTCTTCATCTGAACCATCTGGACAGTCCACTTCTCCATCACAAAATAAATCAGTTGCTACACAGTTCCAAGCATTAGCGCAGGGCCGTGAACCAGTCTGGCACTCTACTGAGACATTGCCTTAAAAGACAGATTCAAATCGTAAGCTTTTGAACAGTAACAGTATTGAACACAATAGCTGAATTTTTCTTATATATTTTCATCACTTAAGCTTCATAATGGATTGATGTACTTCACTTTGAAAAAAAGAAATATTTATTTCTTTTGATGAATCAGTCACTCCTAAAAATTTATAGCACCTTAAATTGTATAAAGGAAATTTTTTTTTTTACTTATGTTAAATGTGAATGTTGATGCTGTTCCTTCTATTTTTTGTAAATCACTTAGCCCCTCTGACGATTCTCCATAAGGTCATAAATTTGAATATTTGGTCTTCAGTTGTTAGACTTCCTTGGAAAGGATTAGGAGATGTGACATTGCTGGAGAGGATGTGTTATAGGGGCCAGCTTTGATATTTCAAAGCTATTCCCAGTTAACACTCTCTGCCTCTCTGTTTGTCCCATACTTGATCAGGATGTAAGCTCTCAGCCACTACCAGTCCTATAGCTGTCGTGATTATCTGCCTTGGTCATGGTGTCATATCACAGCAATAGAAAATATACAACTCCCTAAATTTATACTTTGAACAAGGTTGAGTTATATGAGATAATACATTGGAATTATCATACCACGTAGTAGAATTCATGTACACTGAATGTCATTATTTTAAAACAATGTGGATTTCATGAAGTTTATACATTATGCATAGGAAAATGTATCAAAGAAAGAAATTTTGAAATAAGATAAAATGTCTATTTGCAAAAACACTATGTAATAAAGTTGGAGAAACTCTCTGACTCTTTCTGCTCCATAATCCTTTACTTCTCGTCCCAGCCATTTATTAGGGCATTCAATATAAGCACACCCTTCCAGGGTGCTAGATCATGCCTGGTTTGCCAGGGAGTGTCCATTGTGTTGCTCTCAGTCTCTTTATCGTTTAGTTGCCTGGCTTCCATGGATATGGTATAGAGACATTCCAGGACACACATACTTCTAGAAATTCACTTTGAAATTTTAAGTTTAATCCTAAGAATAAAGACATATATGTCTACAAGATAATATGTATTTTGTTTTTCTGAACAATGTAGAAATTTGGATATTCTAGTTTGTGATTAGAGTATCAATGGTGCTTTAAAGGTTTTTGAAAATTTTAACTGTAACATTTTGTTTTATTATTTTTTTCTAACTTTTGCAAGTACTTTTACTTTTAGTTTCTTCTTTGAAATTATCATACATGAATATAATATATTTTGATCATTTATATCCCCAATTCCCTTCCAGTTCTGCCTAGACTCCCTCACCATGTCTCCTTTCAAACCTCATATTTTTTGACCCCCCCCCCCAGTGAGTACTGTTATTGCTTCTAGTATGTGCAATGAGAAGAGACATCCACTGTTGTTCCTAACAAGAAAAGAAACACTGTACTGCCATCTGCTGGGGCATAAAACTATAAAGTGAATTCTGAGATTTCTTATGCTTTGTAAAAATCAACATTTGTATCAATATACCAAGTTAAACCTTGCTTGAGTACATTTATGATAGAGTTGGTGAATATACAAACACCTAAATTTTGCCTTTAAAATTGCTCTGATTAAAATAAACATAAATGTTTGAGAGAAAAATAGAAAAGTTAATGTCCAAAACATAGTATAAATACCAGTGCCATTTTCAAATGGGAGAATATTCTCATTTAATAAAATAAAAATAGAACCAATATTATTTATTAAACCCAAATTCACATAATACTTAGGATATATGTACTACTTATCAAGCAAGTTATTTAATTGTTATGCTCCAATTCTAAAAGGCATAATATTTGATAGTATGGTAAATAAACAGGTAGGGAAAAAAAGTACTTATTTAAACATATACATTATTTTACTAGAGGCCCATAAAATTATATGTTTCAGTGCTTGGAAGACTAGATTAGGGGCCTTAAGTAGGAAGAAAAGTAACTTTGGCTGTCTTGATGCTGCCTAAGGATCTTTGCTTCCTGAAGTTCTATTTGTCTCTCTATTATATGTTGAACCTCAATGTCACACTGACAAGAGATGGTCCTTAGGATGCATTCATTCCTGTACTGAGTGATTTATGTCAATTTACTTACTCTGGAGTTATTTTTTAAAAAAAAAATATCCTCAGCAGATTGGCTTGTGAACAAGTCTGTGGTGCATTCTATTAATTAGTGGTTGTTTAGGGAGGGTCCAGTCCATTATAGGTGGTGAAACTCCTATGCAGGTGGTCCTAGAGCATATAAAAAGGCCAGCTGAGCAAGACTTGGGGAGCAAGCCAGTAAGCAGCACTTATGAATTAGCTCCTGCCTCCAGATTCCTGCTCTGTTGACTTCCCTAAGTGATAGAGTACCATGTAGATGTGTAAGCTAAAATAAACCCTTTTGTTCCCAAGTGGCTTTTGGATGTGATGATTTACCATATCCTTTTACTGATCATTGATCTAACAGTTTTTATGGCTACTTAGGTCATTGAATTTTAGTGTGGAGAAAAACATAAAAAGAGAAAAAATGCAGAACAATATTGACTCTCTTCTCTTTCAACTTGACGTGGGAAAATAGTGCACTAATCATTTTAGTAGGTTTTTAAAAATTATATATATATTTTTATTTATATATAAATAAATAAATATATATGTATATAAATATTTTGAGACAGAGTCTCAGGCTGAGGAGGGTCTTAAGCTCCCTAAGTAGCTGTAGGTAGCCTTGACATTCTGATCATCCTGCCTCCATTTTAAGGTTGTAGAGATTGTTGATGTTTACCCCTACACCCAGGATATGAAGCAATGAAAAGTTACAACCCAGGGTTACTAGGAGGCAACCACTCTACCAGCTGATCTGCATGCTAATTGTTTCTAATGAGGTATTAAGAGTGCAATGTTAGCAATAGATAAAATTGGGACAGGATCTGGATTTCAAACAAACGTTAGTACATGTGTTAAGGCCCCCAATCTTTAGTTAATTGATAGTGTTAAAATTACTTTTGTTTCTTCTACAGTATTTAATGTAAATTGTATTGATTGTACACTTTCTAATTGTATTAGTGTGTTGAAACCTGGCATGTCTGTTATGGTAGTCTATCAACCAGTTTTTGTTTTATTGCCTGTGAATATTACAGAGCTTTGGTATTTTGAAAAAAGGTTGCAGATACTGGAAGAAGCAAGTCAGGCATTAAGCAAAAGCAAGAGGGTAGTGGGCTTGATTATTGCTTGTATAGCAGCTTTAATTACATTAATAGATAGTACCACTGCTTCTGCAATTGATTTGGCACAGTTAAGACAGCTGCTTCTGTTAATCATTTAGCAAAAAATGTTACTAATGTTTTGAGTCTTCAAGAGGACTTACATAGGCATTTGGAACAACAGATTGATGCTCCTTATGATACTATTCAAATTATTGGAGAGGAGGTTCAGAGTTTAAGAGTAGGAAGTTATCTCAAGTATCATGCTTAATACCAATGGATTTATGTTACTTTTAAAACTTACAATGATAGTCACTATAATTAGGAAAAAGTTCAAAGACATTGAAAGGGTGTTTGGCATATAATTCCAACACCTCTCTGGAGGTTTTAACTTTGCATAGTGAGACCATGAATTTAAAGAATGATGCTCTGCTGAGCTTTGATGCTGCAGATATTGCTGATAAAATTATTCATGGCCTAAGGTCAGTACTTTCATCTTGGTCAAGTTTCAAGAATGGCATTATATGGCTTGATCACTCTAGCCCTTCTTGTCCTAGGAATACTTTTATTCCTGCCCATTGTGTTAAAGTTTGCCTTTAACAACATGTACATGTTGGCAAAGTACATGTCTTGAAAATAAAAATGAAACCCCAAACAGAATTATTAATTTAACAAGCTGACAGCCAATGAAGCGTAAGTTCTGTACAGAGGCTTACCAACCTAAGACAGAACAGCATTGCTTTTGATAATGCTAATTCCACTACAGGTAAGGAAGGCATTCTTGTCACAACCCCTAAGACAGGTGTAGTCTTGTTTATGACCCTCTTTGGGGTCTGCTGGCAGGAATCTGACATTGGCCAAGGACAAGGAAATGGGCTTCAGGCAGGAATCTGACATTAGGCCAAGACAAGGAAATAAGCTCAGGCAGGAATCTAACATCAGGGCATGATAAAGAAGTAAGTTCGGGAGCCAGGAGGCACAAGTCTCAGAAGCGGTAGGGCAGCCAGTCCAGGATCCTTTCTACCTCCCTCTTCACCTAGGAGGAGATTCTGCAGATCCACAGCCCTCTCTGCCCCTTCTCCAAAAGCAGAGAGCTTGCCTTTGGGGAGTGCTCCAACCCAGAGACTCAGGTGAGATTTCCATTTTCTCTCTGGTGACCTTTTAAGGTGGGACCAGCCAGGAGGCACAGGCCTAGGAAGTGGCAGGGCAGCCAGTGCAGGGTCCTTTCTACCTCCCTCCTCACCTAGGAGGAGGTAGTACATATTCACAGCCCTCTCTGCTCTTCCCTGCAAGTGGATAGCCTGTCTCTAGGGTTTGTTCTGACCCCAAGACTAAGGAGGGACGACTGATCCACAGTCCATAGCACACAGGTCTTACCTGAGGAGAGCTGATCTCCCAGAAGTGCTGAGACAGGCTTACAGACCCAAAGCAGGAACATGTTCCAACCATAGACAGCAAGAACATCTAATACCAGAAATCAACAGATAGCAAAAGGCAAACGCAAGAATCTTACCAACAGAAACCAAGACTACATGGCTTCATCAGAACCTAGTACTCCCATCACAGCAAGTCCTGGATATCCCAAAACACCAGAAAAGCAAGATTTGGATCTAAAATCATATCTCATGATGGTGATAGAGGAATTTAAGAAGAGCATGAATAACTCCCTTAAAGAAATACAGGAAAACTCAGGTTCAAGCCCTTAAAGAGGAAACATAAAAATCCTTTAAAGAATTACATGAGAACACAAGTAAATAAGTAGAAATCCTTAAAGAAGAAACATAAAAATCCCTTAAAGAATTATAGGAGAGCACAACCAAACAGGTGAAGGAACTAACAAAACCACCCAGGACATAAAAATGGAAGTAGAAACAGTTAAGAAATCATAAAGAGAAACAACTCTGGAGATAAAAATCTTAGGAAAGAAGTCAAGAACCATAGATACAAGCATCACCGACAGAATACAAGAGATAGAAGAGAGAATCTCAGGTGCAGAAGATACCATAGAAAACATTGACACAACAGTCAAAGAAAACACAAAATGCAAAAAGTTCCTTAACCAAAACATCCAGGAAATCCAGGACACAATGAGAAGCCCAAACCTAAGTATAATAGGTATAGAAGAGAGTAAAGACCTCCAACTTAAAGGGCCAGTAAATATGTTCAACAAAATTATAGAAGAAAAAGTCCCTAATCTAAAGAAAGAGATGCCCATGAACATACAAGAAGCCTATAGAACTCCAAATATACTGGACCAGAAAAGAAATTCCTCCTGCCACATAATAGTCAAAACACCAAATGCAGAAAACAAAGAAAGAATATTAAAAGCAGTGAGAGAAAAAGGTCAAGTAACATGTAAAGTCAGGTCTATCAACATTACACCAGACTTCTCACCAGAGACTATGAAAGCCAGAAGATCCTGGGTTAATGTCATACAGACCTTAAGAG
>NW_022196894.1:76214551-76234809 GCF_008632895.1 Mastomys coucha
TGCCAGCCCAGGCTACTAAACCCAGCAAAACTCTCAATTACCATAGATGGAGAAACCAAAGTATTCCATGATAAAACCAAATTTACACAGAATATTGCTACAAATCTAGACCTTCAAAAAGTAATAAATGGAAAACTTCAACAGAAGGAGGGAAACTATATCCTAGAAAAAGCAAAAAAGTAATTTTCCAAGAAAATTAAAAGAAGATAGCCACATGAACAGATTTCCAACTCTAACAACAAATATAACAGGAAGCAACAATTGCTTTTCTTTAATATCTATTAATATCAATGGATTCAATTCCCCAATAAAAAGACATAGACTATCAGACTTGGTATGTAAACAGGACCCAACATTGTGTTGCATACCGGAAAACCACCTGAGTGACAAAGACAGATACTACCTCAGGATAAAAGGATGGAAAACAATTCTCTGAGCCAATGGTCCCAAGAAAAAAGCTGGAGTAGCCATTCTAATATTGAATAAAGTCACCTTTCACCCTAAAGTGATCAAAAAAGATAAGGAGGGACACTTCATATTCATCAAAGGTATGATCTACCAAGAGGAATTTACAATTCTGAACCTCTATGCTCCAAATGCAAGGGCATCTACATTCATATAAGAAAACTTTACTAAATCTCAAAGCATACATTGCACATCACACAATAATAGTGGGAGATTTCAAAACCCCACACTCTGCAATGGACAGATCATGGAAACAGAAACTAAACAGAGAAACGGTAAGACTAATAGAAGTTATGAAACAGATGGATTTAACAGATATCTATAGAACTTATTATCCTAAAACAAAAGGATATACCTTCTTCTCAGTACTTCATGGTACCCTCTCCAAAATTGACCATATAATTGGACACAGATTACGCCTCTACAGATACAAGATTGAAATAATTTCTGCATCCTATCAGATTATCATGGACTAAGGCTGCTCCTCAATAACAATATCGACAATAGAATGCCCCCACACACGTGGAAGGTCAACAACACTTTACTCAATGATAACTTGGTCAAGGAAGAAATAAAGAAAGAAATTAAAGACTTTCTAGAGTTTAACGAAAATGAAGCCACAACATACCCAAACTTATGGGACACAATGAAAGCAGTCCTAAGAAGAAAACTCACAGCTTTAAGTGCCTCCAAAAAGAAACTAGAAAGAGCATACACCAGAAATTTGACAGTATATCTGAAAGCTCTAGAACCAAAAGAAGCAAATTCGCCCAAGAGGAGTCGAAGGCAGGAAATAATCAAACTCAGAGCTGAAATAAACCAAATAGAAACAAAAAGAACTATACAAAGAATCAACCAAGCCAGGAGATGTTTCTTTGAGAAAATCAACAAAATAGATAAACCCTTAGCCCGACTAACTAGAGGGCACCAAGGACCTCCACATAAAACCAGATACACTGAAACTAGTAGAAAGAAAGTGGGGAAGAGCCTCGAGCACATAGGCACAGGGGGAAATTTCCTGAACAGAACACCAATAGCTTATGCTCTAAGGTCAAGAACTGACAAATGGGACTTCATAAAATTGCAAAGCTTCTGTAAGGCAAAGGACAGTGTCAATAGGACAAAATGGCAATCAACAAATTAGGAAAAGATATTTATCAATCATTTATCTGATAGAGGGTTAATATTCAATATATACAAAGAACTCAAGAATAACTCCAGAGAACCAAATAACCCTATTAAAAAAATGGAGTACAGAGCTAAACAAAGAATTCTCAACTGATGAATACCAAATGGCTGAGAAGCACATAAAGAAATGTTCAACATCCTTAGTCATCAGGGAAATGCAAATCAAAACAACCCTGAGATTCCACCTCACACCAGTAAGAATGGCTAGGATAAAAAGCTCAGGTGACAGCAGATGTTGGAGAGGTTGTGGAGAAAGAGGAACACTCCTTCATTGCTGGTAGAATTGCAAGCTGGTACAACCACTCTGGAAAACAGTTTGGTGGTTCCTCCAGAAATTGGACATAATTCTGCCAGAGGACCTAGCTCTACCACTCCTGAGCATATACCCAGAAGATGCTCCAACTTGTAATAAGGGCACATGCTCCACCATGTTCATAGCAGCCTTATTTATAATAGCCAGAAACTGGAAACAACCCAGATGTCCCTCAACAGAGGAATGGATACAGAAATTGTGGAACATCTACACAATGGAGTACTACTCAGCTGTTAAAAACAATGAAGTTATGAAATTCTTGGGGAAATGGATGGATCTGGAGAATATCATTCTGAGTGAGATAACCCAATCACAAAAGAACACACATGGTATGCATTCTCTGATAAGTAGATATTAGACTAGAAGATCAGAATACACAAAGTACAAACCACATACCATAAGAAACTCAAAAAGAAGGAATACCAAAGTGAGGATACTTAGTTCCTTCTTAAAAGGGGAAACAAAATATCCATGGAAGGTGTTGTAGAGGCTAACTATGAAGCAGAGACTAAAGGAAGGACAATTTAGAGACTGTTCCACCTGGGAATCTTTCCCATATTCAGTCATCAATTCTAGACACCATTGTGGATGCCAACAAATGCTAGATGACAGGAGCCTGAGATAGCTGTCTCCTAGAGGCTCTGACAGAATCTGACTAATACCGAAGTAGAGGCTCACAGTCATTCATTGAACTGAGTACAGGGTCCCCAATGAAGGAACTAGTGAAAGGACCCAAGGAGCTGAAGGGTTTGCAGCCCCTTAGGAGGAACTACAATATGAACCAACTGGTACCCTCAGAGCTCCCAGGGACTAAAACTCCAACAAAAGGGTACACATGGTGGGGCTCATGGCTCCAACAGCTTGCGTATAGCAGAGTATGTCCAAGCTGGTCATCAATGAGAGGAGAGGACCTTGGCCCTGTGAAGGTTCTATGCCCCAGTGTAGGGGAATGCCAGGGCCAGGAAGTGGGAGAAGGTGGAATGTTGAGCAGGGGGAGGGTGAAGGGAACAGGGGATTGTTATAATTTTTGTTTTCTTTTTGTTCTGATTTTATTTTACTTTTCTTTTTTTTTTTAATAGGGGAACCTTGGAAAGGAGATTTTGTATATAAGAAAACATCTTAAAAAAAAAAGAAGTAGGTTTGTGTAAAAATTAAGTTTTGGCTACAATAGGGTAGTAGGTTAAGGCAGGAATTTTAATCTTATGGTGGAGCAAAAGGAGTTGGCTTCAGGCAAGATTTTGGGCTTGGACAAGGCAGTGGGTTCAGGTATCTTGGTCATTCTGTCATAGGAGTAATCACATGACTTTGCTTACTGTCTTGCTAGTTCTTTATTGTAGTGCTTGCCCTTAATACTTGCATGTAATTAAAATGGTCTATAAAAAAGTGCAATAGAAGTACTGAGGATTAGCCAAAAATTAAAACCATCTTCACAAGAGAACTCACATTTAAATTAGATTAAGAAAAATTTGTAAAAGTAACTTAGGTAGACAAGTATGGATTAAACGTGATGACTTGACAAGAGAACATCAATATAAGATACATAGAAAACTCTAATTTATCTAGATGTCATGATGCTGGGACCATGCCACGAAAGAATGAAGATGGCTTAGACATGTGAAAAGAGTTGTTTCTCAAGGGAGGACAACAATGTTTGTTAAGGGATAAAATCTCTGGCTTGATGAATTCAGTCAAGAGTACAAGTCTTTCAAGATTCTTTTGGCCCACCATCATGTCATTCACAAAACCAGGCTGTAGCCTTCTTTCCTCTATCCTCAAACACCACCCCATAGTAGAATAGTGGCAAGACATTGCATTTCGTCTGAAATAGAGAAAGCCTATAGTATTGAAACCTTTATGTTTCGGAAATCATTGCTTGCACAGCCAGCATCAAAGGACTAGAACAAGCTGCCATGTAGGAAGCCTGCAAACGTATGAGCAAGTGCCCCAGAGAGCCCCTCCAGCTACACTGCAGCAGCCAAGAAACCAATCTGTGGGATGCTACCTTAGCTCCCGTCGCTCCCCTCCAGTACTCCAAATTGGTTAGTAAAACTTTACAGTAATTGGCGACAAAGGCAGCTGAACAAAAGAACATAATCCACATGGACTTTTTACCTGTTATCATATAAAAATTCTCTTTGGCAGAATTTATTACAGTACTAATGCCAGGTATATGATGCATGTGTTTGTTGATTTTTCTCAAACTCTATCTTCAAGGCATATAAAAATGAGAATAAACTTAACATCCCTGAAAGACATATTCATAATAAATTACTGCTTAGAAACTGCAGTTTTCAAGTTTAATTGCCTCGTTCCTCTCTATAAATCTATAGTGTCTTGCTGTATGAGGGGAATAAATGAGAGGTACGATTCAGGACTTATGTGCTGCATGAACTTAATGCCAAGGAGAATATTGTATTTCACTACCTAGTTACCTTTTAACAATTGCTTATGAATTAATTAAGACAATTCAGTGAAAGGAAATAGTTGGAAACAATATTTGTTGGTGAATAAGTTTCCAGATTTAAAGGAACAGTACCAATTTAAAATTGTGTTTAAAATCTAGTGTTAGAAAAATCTCTTTTACACCAACATGAAGATGCTAATAATATCAGTGTTGTTATTTTGATATAAGTCAGTAGAAAAACTGACCTAATTAATATGGTTTTTCCTTCCTTTGTTTGAATTGCTGTGGTATCCACAGTAACATGGTATCTGAATCATTTCTCTTTTTACTTTTATTCTACTTTTCATTAACAAGAAATAGCCAGGGACCATGTACTCAGTTCAATGGATGGCTGTGAGCTTCTATATCTGTATTAGTCAGGTACTGTCAGAGCCTCTTAGGAGATAGCTATATTTAGGCTGCCTTGTCCTTCCTTCAATCTCTGCTCCAATGAAGGAGTTGGAGAAAGGACCAATGGAGCTTAGGGGTTTGTAGCCCCTTAGGATGAACAACAATATGAACTAACTAGCACCCTCAGAGCTCCCAGGGTCTCAACCACCAACCAAGGACTGCACATGGTGGGTCTGATTGTTCTGGCAGCATGTGTATAGTAGAGGATTGCAAATTCAAACATCAATAGGAGGAGAGGACCTCGGCCCTGTGAAGGTTCTGTGCCCCAGTGTAGGGGAATACCAGGGCCAAGAAGTGGGAGAGGGTGGGGTGGCAGGCATGGGGAGGGGAGAGGCAACAGGGGTTTGTTCTTGTTGTTTTTGTTTGTTTGTTTTTTGGAGGAGAAACTGGGAAAGGAGAAATTTACATGTAAATAAAGAAAATATCTAAAAAAAAAAAAAAAAAAAAAAAAAAAGAAAGAAAAAGAAAAAGAAAAAAAATAGCCAGGTGCTATCTCAGGCATTTATTTTAATATTTATATTCTATGTGATACTTATTAAGTTATTATTTTTTGTTTTTTGTTTTCTTTTCTGTTTTTTGGTTTTCAACACAGAGTTTCTCTGTGTAGCCCTGGCCATCCTGGACCTCACTCTGTAGACCAGGCTGGCCTTGATCCGCCTGCCTCTGCCTCCCAAATGCTGGGATCAAAGGCATGCACCACAACCCGATACTTATTAAGTTCTAAGATAATAAATAGCTTTCTAAGTATATAAGAAGTAATTGCTGCAGTTGATCAATGCATATATTAGACCATGTCATGTCAAGAATGATCAATTTTATATAACATTTTTTATGTCATATTAAGAATTATGAGCTAGAACTTTGGGTATGCTTGATATGTTCAGTACCTTAGAGATACATGTTATGTTTTATATTACATATTCATTAATATCTTGAACATCACTTGCTCATTTCTAACAAGACAGACAAGCACAAGTATTTATTGACTTTATTATTTTAACTTAAATGATGGGAAGGTACATGGCTATTTTGTTTTCTGTAACTTCTTTCACTAGCTTTTTCCTTCCTACAGAAGGCTTTGGACATAAGATTAGCAAGCAATTCACAATTGCTTCACTGTTTTTTTCAACATAGTAAAGCAGGAAATGTCCTGGGTTTAGTTTGTTGTTATATTTCTAGCATTTATTTTCTCATGCTTGAGCCATTTTATGTACTTTTAGAACATTTTATGCATCTAATAGAGCATCAGGAACTCAATTATATCAATCATGTAATATAGATGCTTGTTGATTATTTTCAAGTCTCATGAAGAATGTCTTGAAATATTAATCTATCTTTCTAGTTTGTTTTTAGGTGAATGAAAGTGTAACTATCTACAATTATTTTTCAAAGTAAGTCAATATAATTAGTATTGAAAGATATATATATATGTATATATATACATACAAACACACATGCATACACACACACACACATATATATGATCTTTGGAACTATTAGTATTTCTTCATCTTGTAAAAATAAATGTGACTATTTGACAATTTTCAAAGTGTCAGGGCCACTGTTTTGCTATGTTTAAATATATTACTGTGGGTTTCTTCACATTGTCATGAACTTTTAATGAGCTCTAGACATGTTAATCATTGGTAATAAATAATTTTAATTAACAAATCAGGCTTTCTTTTACATTTCAAACAATGCACCAGCATATATTGTACAGGGATTAACAATTCTAACTGAGAGGACATTTATAGTTTCAGAAATAGTTTTTCTATGTCTGTAATCTGATACACAGATTCGTAAGATAAAACTAGAACATAGAAAGTACTGTAATAGCAGAGTTCCATTTCCTTCAAGTCAGCATAATAAAATCTTTTGCCTTGACACTTTATGTTACCTGGGATGTGAGTCACCCCCTTTCAAGTGCATCTGTCCTGCACACAGCACTCATCTGTAAGTCACTAAGAATCTCTTTTTCATGTTGCTTTTTAGCCACATAGTTTACATACAAAAGATTTGCTTTAATAACTGCCCCAAAGCACAAGAATCACGCTTAAAATTTGTATATTTCCTTAGAACATCACAATGTGGTTTCTAAAATGCAAAGTGAAATATTTATCACAATAATATACATGTATGCATAAGAAAAGAAGTAATACATGCAGATGTTTTTCCATGTACCATAGGTTTACACCTTAATTAAAACCATCATTATTGATAATGTCAAAGCTGCATTTAGTACAGCTAATGTTTCAACATCTTACTTCAGCTTAGATAACCTTAATCATTCTCAGAGAACTTGTATTAAGTTATAAATGGGTAAAATCATGCAAGAGAAGGTCTACTGTGTAATAAAGCATGTTTTATATATTTGCTAAATATTAAAATTAAAGATTAGAATGTAACATATACATTCTATATCATAATGTCTAAATTCTTAGTTTGAACCACTGTAAGTTTGTGACTTTGTGTAAAGTGTTCAATTTTATCTCCTGTCTTAGGAATTCCAGGTATCTGAGAGTTATCAAACAACTCAGAGAGAACAATTGGAGATTTGAGTTTTTGACATTGCTGAGTTTACTTAAATGTTGGGACATACTTTGGTCATTTAGCATGAAGCCAAATTAAGTACCATTAAGTTAAGGCCAGGGCAAGTCTTACCATTGTGACCACCTAAGTATGAGCTGAGCAAGGATGACACCAAAGTGGGCATGTCTAATTGGAACAGGGAAACCTCACAAGGCCTTATCCCTACACAAGGAACTATAGAAAGCTGGGAGTGAAAGAGGTGGTCTTCCCCAGAGAAGAGAACACCAATCATTCACTAAAGTGTCAAATGGTCAGCCCTGAAAACATACATACCAATAACATAAAAGTAACATACTAGATACTCAGCAGGTTATATTTTGGAATACACACACACACACATATATGTATACATATATATGTATACATATATATTTATATTGGCCATATTTATATATGGAATATGTATACCACATATATGAGATTTATGTATATGAAAATACATATATACACATGCAATAACAGTGAAAATGAGGACGTCAATGAGAAGAGCAGGGAGTGTATATGGTAGGGTATATATGGAGGAAAGGGAAGAGAGAAATGTTGTAATTAAATTAAAATCTCAAAAAATAATCCACAGAAACACAGTGTGCAGATTACTAAGATTCTAGAGAAAATGGCACTTCACAGATAGACATGGGAGGACAATATGGCTCAGAGTGAAGTCACTTGCTCTCAAGGCTGATGATCTGAATGTGATCGCTGAGACCCACAATGGAATGAGAAAACTGACTCCCACAAGTTGTTCTCTGACTTCTGCATGCGAACTATGACACATGTGATCTTCTATTTGTGGAATAAATGAACACTTAGAAAAATAACATCCTGGGAACTAGCTTATAGTACACTTCTACCAAAAAAAAAAATGACTCAATGAATCAAGCTGTATTTTATTACTGATGATAAGAGGACTACATTAGCAGATCAACCCTGTCTATGCAGAGAATATGCTCAAAGAAGAGTATCTCAATATCTGATACATCTGGCATCCTTTCTAGAAAAGGCTTCAATCCCAGTGCCTACATGCCTAGCAAACCCATAGCTGTAGTTTTAAAAATGCAGAATGCAAAAGTAAGTTAGACAATAGAGATATTAGCCCCCACTATACAACCATGTTTGTTCCTTTAGAGAGTTTAAGAAACGTCTGAGGCACCAGATAATTTCAAATAATAACAAAAACTTTAAAATATAAAAAATATTAAGACTCCAGAACAACCAGAGAGGGGCTATACAAAAGCTGTTTCCTGTGTATGTTCTTCTACCTGGGCTGCCTTGTCTTGCCTCAGTGGGAGAATATGCACCCACCTAGACTCACAGAGACTTGATGTACTAGAGCCGCAGTATACCCAGGGGGAAGCTTCATCAGCTCAGAGAGAAGAGAAGGGGGGTGGGGATGAAACCAAGGATTATGGGAGGAGATAGCCAGGAGGTAGGCATTGAGCAGGATATAAAGTGAATAAGTAAAAATAAATAAATAATTCAGGAATTAAAATATTTTAAGTGAATACTAGCTATTTTCTCGACATATTTTATCTTAGAATTTTTAATCTTATTGTAAATTATTAATACATGCTAGCTTATTATATAATTTTGTATGGATCTAGAGATATACAAAATTTGTTGACACAAATTGTTGTGTATTTTTGGCAGTCAGTGTAATGCTATAAGAACTGATCTGAAGTTGTTGCAACAATTGCTGTTAATAAGTTACCCAATGGTGCTAGAAGAAAGCAAAGTTGCTTTGAATCTCAGATTTATGATCTAAATTTAATGGAAAATGTCATTACAGTTTAAGTAAATGTAATGCTATAAGAACTGACCTGAAGTTGTTGCAGCAACTGTTGTTGATAAGGTACCCAGTGATGCTAGAAGAAAGCAAAGTTGATTTTATGATATAAACTTATGTAAATCATTGCACAGTATGAGTTGGTTTTCCTATGTCATCTGTGTTGTTGTGGTGGTGGTTGCATTTTTAGCACCTATTGTAGATATGCTATTAATCCTGATCTTAGGTTGCCAGTGGAATGAAAAGCTAAGTGACATTAAAATAATCATCACAAATTTTAATAAAATGTTGTATTATTTAATATTTCATTCAGTGAGGCTGGAGAGATGATTCAGCAGTTAAGAGCACCTGTTCCTCTTGCAGAAGACCTAGGCGGCTTTCTCAGTACCTGCGTGAGGTTTCCCAACCACCTGTGACTCTAGTTCCCAGGGACATGGCACCCTCTTCTGACCTTCATAGGTACAGGGCATACATGTAGTGTGCATACAGATAAACCGGCAGAACATACGTTCATAGAGTACTATGATAATAAATAAAAATTGAATGCATCTAAAATATAATATTTCATATAATTTCAGCTTATTGTGAACCACTAGTATATATTAACTCAGATTTCCCCTTAATTTATAGATCTAAGGATAAATCCTTTATGATTCTTAAAAATTGTTTTATAGCTATTACTGAGTTGCTGAGTAGCTGTGCACATGTATGGGCTTCCATGTGAGGTGACCATTGTGAAGTTTAGCACTGACCTCACACGAAGTCAATGTAGGAACTGCTGCTGTGAGAACCCAAGATGCTTTAAGAAATTACAACTGATTTGACAATTGAATTTAAAATAGGCTGGAAAGCATTGGACGTTTTTTGAATATTTGTCAAAAGACATCTGGGTATTTTGTTTTTGTTTTTGTTTTTGTTTTTGTTTGTTTGTTGTTTTTTTTTTGGGTTCTTTACTTGCCAGCTCTTATGCTGTCCTATTTATTATCTGGATTTGATGTCTTGGGTGAATTTCTAGTAACTGAATAATCTACTTGCATAATTTCTAAAAGCTAAGTTTCCTTTGTTTTGTATTAATTTAAGAAAGGCATTTATTCATGCTATAGTCATATAAAATGATTTATGTTCAACTACCAGATCTTGCCATTCCTAGAAAGTGTTTTTCACTAATGTATTTGAATGATGTCAATCTCAAAATAATGATACACATAATATTTACTGGAAATAAATTATTGCTTCAGTATGAAGATTTTCCCCCTCTATATAATATATTCTCATTACCATTCCCTCACCCATATCCTCCCAGAACACTTCGACCCACTCACTTATTTCACACCCTTGGATTACTAAAAGTTGTTGGCTGTAATGTATATGCAGAGTCCAACTCAGATCTTCACCAAAGTAGCAATCACATTTAACCTCTGAACTAGCTCTCCAGCCTTCTGTTTATTCTTTTATGTCTTTTACATGTGAAAAACTTCACTTCCCTAACAGGTCTGCCTGAAAACTAAATGATGTAATGATTGGTCCAGTTATGTATTTGTCTCAAACATTGTGGAAATATCATGATGATGGATAACACTGAGTATTATCTTTACAATCTTGTAACAATTTCCATTTGTTAATGATAAATAGTTAAGATTGACATTTAGGATAACTTTTGCAATGATCAAGAGAAGATTAGTAATCACACAATTTTTAGGACACTGATTTCAAAGAATTTATAAAACAAGGTGCCTGTTGGATTTGGTAGTTGGCAGAACTACAATGAGTTTTCAGATTTTTGGTTACTATTTAATACTTTTTTTTTCCATTACAGATTCATTTTATATTTTAAGGTAACTGGTCTTAATTAAAAAAGAGATCCATCATTTTCCAAGGAGATTTCTTCCAATAGAAAGGTTACCTTGATGAGACTAGAGAAAGCTCTGAATTTATAAGCCAATATAGAAATTTAAATGAAAGAGGCAGAATAGTGGTGATGCGGATAAGTTAGCGTTAGAGTTTGCTTTTACTTTTGGAAAATGTAATACGTTTCCTCAGTGATTGTTTTAAAGGTGTTATCTATAGAGTCTCGTTACATGGGTCAGCTGTAAAATAATACACACACCATATAAAGTTTAAAATAAAACAGGTATCAAAATGAGAAATATCTGGAATAAATAACTGGGAATAAATAACTAGGTATTATTAAGTTAATAATATTCTCAGCTACATTACTTTTAACCAAAATATGACTTCCATATTTTAAAATGAAGACTACATATCATAATTAACTGCAGAAAGAGAATTTATTCTTCTATAATGTCATGAAGTTTGATGATCACTGAGTTGTGAACAGGCAAAATGGTGTTGTTAGCAAAGTGCCTGTCTTATAAGCATGAGGAACTGAATTCAGATCCTCAGAATTTCTAAAACATTGGCATATGACCAGGCAATGGTGGCACACTGTTAATCCCAGCACTTGAGAGACAAAGACATGTAAATCTCTGAGTTCATGGCCAGCCTGGTCTACAGAGTGAGATCTAGGACAGCCAAAGCTACAGAGAAAAAAAAAATCTGTTTTGAAAGACAGCATTCTACAATCTCAGGACTATATCTACATGTTCACAGACATGTCTGTGTAGTGTACTCACAAATAAACACACACACACACACACACACACACACACACAAACACACACGCACACACACACACACATAAACACACACAAAATGTTATAAATACAAATACTGACCTGAAGTTGTAATAGGGACTGCTGTGGAGAAGTCACTCGAGGATGCTAGAGGAAAGTAAAGATGATTTTATACTTGTCTTTATAATATAAATGTATTACAAATCACTGTGTACAGTTTGAATATTTCTGCAAAGGGCAGGTATATTTTTGAGTTCCAATTTACCTTTTCTCATACTATTCCTATTCATTATGTGGCTATGACACTTTAGATATAATTTTAGTAAGTTCATAATCAATTTATATAACTTATCTAAGGTAAGTTTTCTTTGTTCTGAATCAATTCATGAACAGTATCTAATTATCCTTGCTATAGTTATATGGGATAGTTTACATTCAAGGAATATAAGAAAACCTATCAGACCTTGCCATTCTCAGGAATAATAATGGGAGGAGAGGCCCTTGGTCCTGAGAAGGCTTGATCCAGTGTAGAGGAATGCCAGGACAGAGAAGTGGGAGTGAGTGGGTCAGTGAGCAGGGGAATAGAGGGAAGGGATAAGGGTTTTGAGAGGGGAAATGAGGGATGTATATAACACTTGACTTGCAAATAAAGAAAATATCTAATAAAAGGAAAGAATAAGAAAAAAGTAAAAAATAAAAAATATATATATTTGAAAAATTCTATAATGCAAATATTAAACATAAATATCTAAAGTTAAGCTTGGTGTGTTTATAAATATGTTTTAAGATAACTCATAAGTCAAATACAACAATTTTGACTTGAGTCTGTTCTTGAGTAACTTTTGCAGTATAATTTGTGGTGTGTGGAAGACAGACTAAAGTCAACTGGAGAAGATATGATTTACTTGAATCAGCATCTGATTTTTTTAACCATAAATTTCATCTTTCAGGTAATGCAAGTTTATGGACCCATTAAGATTAATTTTAGCACATCTGTGAAATAGTTTGTCACAGAGACTACTGACAGGAAGACACATTAAAGAGGAAAGGAAAATTACTCAGAAAAAAATTACTTGAAAAATGAAGCATTATTTTTCAATGATATAACTTTTATAAGCAAACTCAAATGTTGATCAAGAAGAAAAACAGTAGCCTCAAAATGTCTAGGTCAGAGTTCTTTATCTGTTGTAAATAGTTTATGATGAGCAGTTCACCAAAATCCTCTGGATTTTGTTCTTTTACCTTTGCAAACTGGGAGTGGGAACATGATTGCATAACAAGGTTCCACTAGACTTATTTACAGAATGGTTTGATGGATAATATATCTGGCTTATCTAATGATGGCTAATGGTAACTTTCAAATTAACTTCATTAAGTGTCCAAACCACACCATGTCCATTCTATAGGCTGTACTGAAGAATACGTGACTTTACTTGAGACACAGAGAAATTTAGGGAACATCTTGGCAAATAATTAAGGATTAAGCAGGAAAATAACTGGAAATTGTGCTTCATGAACCAACCCTGTTAAGAAAATTATTTTATACTAATGTGTCACAGGTGTGAATTGTTTGCCAAAATAGTCTAAACACAGAAGAGACATATCCTTCTGCAAGTTTATGCAGTTAATTGAAAAGCAAATCTACACTGATTGTCTTTGAACTTTATCAGAAATGATGGTGGTCATTCGGCTTGTCTCTACTGTTTTTGGCATGTATATTTATCTCTTGATGTTATTTTGAATATGAGTGCTTTAATATTCACAAAATATGAATTCTGAAATATATTTAGCTTCAGCATTTAGGAAAAAAGGCACTGTGAACATAGAAAAGCAAAGAAAATTACTACTGTTTATAACTAAACTAAATAGAATATAAATATTTTTGGAATGAACTGAATGAAGGAGGACTAGGATAAAAAATAGAATTATGTATATGTTAATGTTAATTGTTGATGTAACAAGATAAACAACTGAAGGGAGGAAACGGTAATTTAGTGTCATGGCTTCAGAATATTCAAGTCTAGGTGACTAGCTCTTTTGTGTCTGGGAAAGAGATGAGGTTGCACAATCATGGTAGAAGAAAATGATTTAGGAAAATAGTTTAGTTTACATTTCTGTTGCTGTTATAAATAACATGACCAAAAGCAACTTGGACAAGAAAGTGTTTATTCAACCTACAGGCTCCTACTCGTTATCAAGGAATACCAGGACAAGAACTTTGGGGTAGGCACTAAAGCAGAGCCCACAAGAAAACTCTGCTTATTGGCTCCCTTTTAGTAGCTTCTTCAGCTATATTCCTTAAACAGTCTAGGTCCATCTCTCCAGGCTTGACATCACCTACCATGGGTTGATGGATCCTTCATTAGTTAACAATAAAATGCCCACATACATGGGCAGATACAATAGAGGCAATTCCTGAACTGAAATTGTTTCCATTGCTCAGGTATCTTCAGCTGACCACTGAAGACAACTGTGACATTAAATATATACACACATATATATGGCATTAAATACAATATATATATATGTACATATATATGTATATATATATATTATATAACCACTTTTGTGGCTTTGGAAGATATACATATACACACATGTATATTACTTTCTTCAAGCATGCCATACCTCCTAATACAGCACTCAATGAGCAGTTCATTGATGAGTTAATCCATTGGTTAATTTAGCATTTTCCGGAGCCAAGTATCTCTCAAATATTGTATGGACGGAAGACCAACTCTTCAGGGGAAACTTCATATACAGAATTAGTGGTTCAGGAGACATATTGTCTGGGTGTTAAAGACTCTTTATTATTTTGTATAATTGTGTGTGTGTGATTGTGGATGTATGTATGAGTGTGTGGGTTAGTATGTTTGTGTCTGCTGTGTGTATGTGTGTGTGTGTGTGTAGGTGCTCATGTGTGTTTGTGTGAATAATATGTAAGGAGGGCACACTTAGAGAAATTAGAAAACAATTTTTGGCATCAGTTCTCTCTTTTCCTTTTTGCTTCAGGAGGTCTAACTCATTGTCTGCCATGCTTTGCTATCGGCTGAGCGTCTCCCCAGCGTTTCCAGTGTTACCTTTGGCTCCCGAGCTCTTTGCCTTTTATTTATCCTTAGGATAAAAATGGCTTATTACTTTAAGAATACACAACTTTTTTGGAAGAAAATTGATTGGATTAAATTTATCAATCTGTCTTTTGTTTTCATCTCAATTTCTAATTAGACATTTGTCCTTGCCTCTTGACGGTAATCTCATAAGGTCTGTGATTCAATCATAAATTCTATAATTTGACTTCCTAATGAATGATTGACGAAACTCATAGTTAGAACGTGACAAGACTCACAGACGTCTCTGCCCACTGACATTTTCAGAATCCTTTTTATACTTGATGGTTTCCAAACTTCTCTTCACTGATACTTCCGTTCAAATATTTCACTTTTCTCATGTAAATGTGTTACCTCAGGCAATCCGACATGCTCCCAATGCCAAGGACGAGTCTCCTGCCTCGCTCCTATGTTGCTAGAATCTTAATTTCATAGCTTAATGATTCAAAGAAATCAAATAATGTTCGCAGATACCTGTGATATCAATGCTGTTCAAATCAATATGGAGAGTGACCAGTTGGCTGGATTTATTTGCTTCAATGCCCTGAATCAGTTCTTCTTTTACATTTTCATCTGACACCCACTGAACAAAAAGAAGGTCAAAGAGGACAATTACGCTGCCATTTCTGCAAAGCAAAAGAAAAAAAAAGTAATGATATAAGAGTAAAAAGTCTTCAGGTGATTTGTTCTCAATTCAGGCAGAGTGTTGATAAAATGTACTAGTTAGTTATCCTATCCTCGATCCTCATTATGCCAGTGGAAGGCCTTGTAACCCCTGCTCTGCAGTATGGTTTACAAGATTGCTTTTCTAAAATGTAGAAATAAGAATGAATGTAATAGATGCAGCGACGTACTATGCTAATTTACCCTTGAAGGAAAGGACAATTAGAAACTGTCAATATTTTTATCCAAGAAGATAAATGCTAACCTACATCCAACGGAGGCTTCCCTGTTTAGTAGGATCCAGGAAAACAGTGCTGGCCCCAGTCTCTTGTGTCAACTTAAACAGTGTCCAGTTGCTTTACTATTTGAGGGAATGCAGTGTGTGGTTTGGTAATGTGTCTGGTAGGTTTTTAGGTCAAGAGAAATCTGATATCGTTTCACTTGCTTCAGATAAATTGTACATGTTTTCAAAAGGCCTGATACTAAGCTTCTGTAAATGTTTGTTTTTACTTTTATTTTTTCCTTTGTTTAACCTAAATGCTTAAAAATATGTCGCAAATTTTGATGGCTGGAAAGAGCCCGAACACACCTGGAATTACTAGACACTCAGGATATTTATCCTCTTGATTAATAATTTTATTGCTTACATGATCTGCCACAATAGTACAGCTCAACCATGTGGCTCTAAACCCCTTCTTATTTAAAACCCTTTCTGGATTTTACAGTTTAAAGGGTTTCTTTTTTTTGTGTGTGTGTGACATTGTAGAAAGGATTTGAAAAAGAAATGGTCCAGTAAGCTTCTTAGGACTGACCATGGAGCATCAGCCCTGACCTGGGGTTGCTGCTGATAACACGAAGGTTGTGCTCTTGCAACCTTGGTATCTCCAAGGTAATGAGCGTCTTCAAAGACTTGATTACCCCTGAAAATTTTCATTATCTACTCTTTCTGCTGGAACACAGAGTAAAAGCTCTTTGTCCCTTCCATTCTTACGTACAGAGAGCGGGAAGTTTCTGGAAGATGACAGTCGTTTACCATTTCAGAAGCTATGACGTCCCATTTTAAAGGCTGCAGCAGTAAGCGGGTCCGCAGCTCAGCAGGAATTCTGTCATTCCGTGGAACTGATTTTCCATTATTTAAACCGTCAAGATGCTTTGTTAAAATTATCTCACACTTCACTTCTATTAAGTTAATTACGTGAAAATGTGGGGAAGTTTAACTGTTCAATTATTTTCTTAATTCACAATAACCAAATCTTATGAGAGGAACAGTACCTTGGTAATCAGTCAGAGCTCTTAAATGTTCACACATAAGAAACTCTTGTCTTTACTAAGGATTCTGTTATTTACAGACACGTTTTTGCAATTTGATCTTCAGTACTTAACGCCTTCTGTGCCAGCTGACCACTGTTTTTTAAATATTTATTTAATATCTTATTTTCTTTTTACATATCTGTGTGTTTGTGGCAGGGGTGTTGGGGGTGTGCCCACACGAGTGCAGGCATGCATGGAGACCAAAAGAGACAGATGGATTTCCTGCTGGTTCTGAGTATCTTAGTGTGGGTGCTGGGTACTAAACTCTGGTCTTCTGCAAGAGCAAGTGTCCTTAATTCTGAGCTATTTCTTTAGTGTCCTAACCCCTACTTTTATTGGAGATTAGCTTTCTACTCATAGGGAAAGAAGCTATCTTCGTTATTCATTTCTCAAGACTTGGTCATTATTAATTGAATGTGAGAACACATACAAGAGACTATTAGACTTTTATTTTTAACATTAATAATAAATAATAATAATAAACTACAGAGAAGTACTGCTTTAATTATTTGCCTATTTTTATGTCTATACATAGCAGCCAGAATCAGAGAACCATTTGAGGACCATATGGGGATCATTATGCTAGCCGTGGTTGAATGTCATTTGCAGCATATTAAAAGAAATCAAACAGTTGAATCTTTTCTATTGCTGTCAACTGACCATTGAATTTACCCTCACAGAAATCAATACTCCTTATGATGTCAGAAAAGTCAAACGAAACTAAGGAAAAGAAAAACAAAAAAGTCCCTCCACTTTTTAAGGCTCGATGATTTATAGACTGTTAACTGAAAGTTAAAAGAACATGTTCAGTGGTTTACAGCCATCAGGTTTCATCCCACCCTTTGTCACAAGGATGGTGAAGATCAGGAGATGTGCATGATTCTTCACCCTAGCCCATATTTTCTCTACAGTTATACAAATATGGACACCTAGAGCAAGAGTGTAAACTTTATGCAGGGCTCTATAACAGAGGGGATAACCATGTCTCTGCTTCTTAGAAGTCCATGAATATAATCTCCACCCTCTTTTTTCAATACTTTAGTGAACTATTCACCTTAAGGAAAGAGATTGAGACTGGTACATATGTTTATTGTCTTGTATTGTTGTAATAAATTTAGATATGAATTGATGGAGAAATAGCTAGCTATTTGGATGGTTTTGTCAGTCAAAAAGATATTTTGTTCCCATAGGCTTCTAATGGACACAGCTTCCTTTCCCTCAGTCCTCTTATCAGCTTTCCCCCTTTCTCAACCCCTCTTTTATCTCTCCCTTTTATTAAAATGTGTTCAGAATCTACACCCTTCACCAAAACATGACTGCTTAAGCACGAACTAAAAGTGGCTAGGATTAAATATGCTTTAAAATAAAGCATTAGTGCATAGAAATTTTCTATCTTCTCTCTTCAGCTCCATGGTCTCACTTTCTCTTTTGTCAAGCCAAAGATGATTTAAATGGTAATGAAATCTGCATCTTCTCTATATATTTCCACATATTTAGTTATACAGAACAATTGACTTTGTTTTGCTTGAATTAGGCAGTAGAAGACACAGGCACAAGGTATTTGGGGCAGAGAAAATGCAATTCTAAAATTTCCCTTCACTGGGTTGTAACTAACTGGATTAATTTACCTCAGGCATAAACATATTTGTTTCAAAAGATATGTCTTTTCAGTTGTGAATAATATATTGCAGTTAATAATTTATATCTATGAGGATAAAGGTTTTATATTACAAATACACATACAATTGTATTCTTTATATTTTATTCTCTTATTCAGTGTAAATGTTGAGATAAGAAAGATATATGGTAGAAATCAAGGAAACCATGATAAGTATTTGTTTCATCTTCTAAGCAGACAGAAACTTATTTTTGGTAGTTTGTCAATGATCTGTATCTGTGCTGGAAGATTTACTTTATTTATTAAGATAAATGAGAAAATCACTCCTATAAGGAAAAATAAGAGCCATTTTCGTTTTAAATTACTAGTTTTGTTTGTTTGTTTGTTTTGCTTTTTTAATAGAGGAGCTACATAGTTGCCCTCCCCTTGTTTAATTTTATAGCTACTTAAATCCTATCGTTCTACAGAGAGATTGGATGTAATAGATCAAAATGTTTCTTATCTTATATTTTCCTTAATGATACTGATAACCTTTAGGTTTGCTGAACAAACACAGGCCTTTCCTTTGAGAACTTGGTGACTCACTTATGTGAAAAGGGCAAACTTAAAGTGCACATTGCTACAGAGGGTAAACAGCCCTTTATTAAAAGAGTCAACTGCTAATCCTCTGTGAATCAAAACATTTCCACAGAGCAGAATAGCAGTATCCCCAAAAGATAGGAAAAAAAAAACTTTGCCTCTTCTTCAGACTGATTAAACACACACACACACACACACACACACACACACATGCACTCATGTACACACACTTTAGAAAATGACAAAAATAAATTAATTGAACAATAATATAAAAGACTATGTTTGATATTCTTAGTAATATGCCATGTGAGGACACTAAAATTGTACTGTTTTAAAGGGAGTTTTAGATATTTTTTTCACAGTGTATACTGCTATGTAGAGGAGAAAACAATCATTTCTGTTTCCTGATTTTATAATTTAAAAATTAAGATGCTTAAATATAATGGTGATTTTGTTGCTTTTTCCTATGACTATAGATATTCTTCCATGATTATTTAAGATAATCCTGAAGATGAGGAGAGGCCACACAAGAATAGGGACTGGAATTTGAATTGACAATGCCCATGTAAATGCTAAGAGGGCATTTACCTTCTAGAGTGCAATACCAACACTTAGGAGGCAGAGATGATAAACCTGACCTAGTCTGGTTCTGATTACACACACACACACACACACACACACACACACACACACACACAAATAGTTCTGAATGGCTCCTTGTTTTCTTTCCCCTTACCACATTTCCCTCTTCCGGGTTATTGTTCCACAGAATGTAACAAAGCTCTAACCTGTCTTTCCCATTAACCTTCATTTGACCTTATGTTTTTCTAGGGACAATTTCTTTGTCACTGAATTTAGTCATCAAGAACAGAGGATTCTAAACTGGAGAGAGCAATGGGGGCATTAAGTGTACTTGTTGCTCTTGTAGAAGACAGTATTAAGTTCACAGCACCCACATTACAGTTCAGAACAATAAAAAAGTTCAATTCCAGGAGGCACAATTTCATCTTCTGACGTCTGTGGTCAGACTTTATGGTCTACTAAGGAGAAAAACAAGTAAACAATTCCACCACATCCATCTTGAGGGTGGTATTTTGTATGACTGACCAAAGCTCTACATGAGCTAGTGAGAGAAGTCTTCACTCACTCAAAAAA
>NW_022196894.1:76234917-76266309 GCF_008632895.1 Mastomys coucha
TGGATTGGTACTGGATGGGAAGGTAGGGTGTAAAGAGTAAGCAGAGAAAAGGGAATCCAGCTGAAGACAAACTACATTGAAGAACGAAAGATGGCTCTAGGGGTACCTACATGACATGATAAGTCAGCACTGATGCTAAAACAGAACAGGAAGAAGAAATAAAATCTAAATGGGTGCCTGAATGGGTGCCTGAGACAGTAAATGTGAACATGCCTGCACTTAGTATGACAATACTATGAAGTCTTCATGAACTGAAAAATCCAAGGGATGAGTTGGGAGTCAAACTTAGGTGTCATGTGACAGCCTCCATTGTGGATGAAAATGCATAAACTGCACTGGGCTGAGGGTAATAAAGCTTCTTTTAGTAGCTGAAACTAGAAAGCAATGATACCTCAGTAGAAGGATTTTGGGATGTCCATCACCATCTTAAACATGGATTCCCAGTCTTTTCATAAATAGTACTTGAAGGAATCAATTTTAAGGAGCATTAACATTTTTCATGCTACTTGAATGAACTTCCTTTTGAAATTGTGGACATAATCCAGACAAATCAGCCATTCAAACTCTAGGCAACATTACCTTAAATTTCTTTTTGCACTATTCTAAGGTATGTATGCATAATATGCTATAAACTGTCATTTGGTAACATTATTAGACATTCCTTGTGGTTGATAGAGCTCTTAAATATTATCACTTCCTTAAGATGTGTTTTTAATAAGTGTCCTCATCACATTTTTAGAGTGATTTATTATTAATTAATTTAAGGCTGTATGAACTCATCAGTTGCCTCCTAGGTAACTCTTGGAAGGTAGGATATTAAAATTTGTCTAAGCACTGCAAACATAAGACGGTAAATGATATTCTGGCAGTACCTCAACACAATAGAATGTCTTGATGGTGTTGGTTATGTGCTTTCCTTAATAAAATGCTTTCTTAGTATCTTTGTTCTTAAAAGATCTACAAATTGTCTGGTTCAAAGCAAGGCTCCTTTGTGACTGGGATGAATGAGTAACCTAATTGGAAGCATCAGTGGATATTCACTCATTCTTATTAAGAAGACAAACTATTTGTTTTAATTTTCATGGATATGTTTTACTTTCTTTGTGTGTACATGGATATGTATATGTGTATGTTCTTGCAGGAGGTGGTATTTGCATTTCTGGGTGTGGAGGGTGTGTGTACATGGAGACCAAGTACTGTCCTCCCTCAGGATGTAACCCAAATTCACTTTTAAGACAGAATCTCTTATTTTTTCTGGGTCTCACTGATTTGAATTTTGTTTTGGCTAGCTGGACAGAAAGGACTGGGAATATGTCTCTTTTTTTATTGTTTGTTTTGTTTTTTTTGGTTTTTGTTTTGTTTTGTTTTTGTTTTTGTTTTTGTTTTTCGAGACAGGGTTTCTCTGTGCAGCCCTGGCTGTCCTGGAACTCACTCTGTAGACCAGACTGACCTCGAACTCAGAAATCTGCCTGCCTCTGCCTCTGCCTCTGCCTCCCAAGTGCTGGGATTAAAGGCATATGGCACCACCGCCCGGCAGGACTGGGGATCTGGTTTTGTTGCCACCCTAAACTGCACATGACAAATCTGCTTTGATATGTCAATTCTGGACAATGAACTCTAGTCTCCAAGAATCCACAGCAAAGACTTCACTGATTGAATTATCTTTCCTACCCATGACTGATTGCCATTTTCATACAATTATTAAAATTATGTGCCTATATTTGCCCCTTGGTATGATTCTGCTCTCTATTTGTGCAACATGTAGAACAATACTTTATATTTGCCTGATTTTACTTTCTTTTCATTATACTTGATTTTAACTTTGCTTCGCATGGCTTCATTCAAAGCATGCAGTTTCCTTTAGAGAGTAGTGGAGGCCTCTTCTCCGACTCAGCTAAGATCACTTGGGGCAGAGAATGCTACTTCCTAGAGATTACAGAAAGTCAAGGCAACAGTCTCCATCACATCAGATTGACGAACTAATTATAATTGCTTAGAGCATACAAAACACAACAATGATGTGCCATTCTGAGCAAGAAGTAAAAGAGAATGAAAATGAAGATGAAAGTTTGCATTGAAACAGAGTACAGTTAGGTCTTTATCTATGGCACTCTCCTACCCATGCCTACCTGCATGTCATTTTAAGAGTTTGATCTATCTTTATATCCTATCCACAAGACAGTTACTGTAGAATCTTTACTACACCTTCAATTTCCCTGTAGCTTTGATTAACAAATTTTGTATGATTTGTAGAAAACAAAAAACAAAAAACCAAACCAAAACAATTCACATCATATTTGATATAAAACATAGTGCTAGAACACGTATCCTAGGCTTCAGGATTGAGGAGCATAAATCAGGCTCAGGTCAGGTTTGCTTTAATAAATGATATAATTTATTATCTTTCTATATGCTTGTTCTAACAACCACTATTGACATTTCAGAGAAGAATTTCTCTTACATAACTATTTACACAGATAAAATTTAACACAAATCACATAGCAGAAAAAGGAGGTTTTGCACTGTTTCGGTTATGGTTTCTATAGTTTCCAGAGTAATTAATTTTCTGGTTTAAAAAAGAAAAGGGATTTCACACATAGATTGTGCTGTAAGTTTCCACATAAACTGTTTAAGTCCTTGAAGAGGAAAGAACAGGAAGGAGACCAAAACAAGGATTCAAGGATGGAATTTTCTGATAAGAAGTCATCTTAGGAAGGGAACTAAATGAGACAGACAGAAGTGAGTGAAACCACTAGGAAAAATGTTCCTAAGAGTGATGTGACAGTTTATGAAGTGTGGCCTTGGAGGTGTACACTACAGTACATTGTTCTTCATTTTTTTAGTAATGTTTTACATAAAAAATTATCCAAAAAGAACAGAAGTGATTGTATTAGGCCTCTTTCCTCATGCAAAATATATTTGCCTTGCTTTAACTTTTCTCATGTTAAGCAAATAGCTCTCCCACTCTTGTCTATTTTAGATAATCCCCCATATTTGCTATGTTGTATGTGTATGTTTCTTCCTCTCTGTTGGGATTTTCTTCTTTTTGAGAACACTCCTTTAACTATTTTTTCTTTAAATTGTATAGATTCTCACTAGCAGGAGAACGTTCTTTGTCAGCTGTGCTACTCGTTTGTATCTCTGTTTCAAAGTTCCTTGGGTTCTCAGAGTTTATATACCAGGAAATTCACAGTGACATAAGCAGATTGACAGGACACGGAGTCCTGGACTTTCATTTATGGACACAATGATTCAACAGAGACATGTGGATCAATATCTGAGGAAATATTAGTTTTAAAAAGGTTAACTGTCATACTAAATGCTCTTATGGTAAATGTTATACTGCAATACAAAGTGTATGATAACATACCTATACAACACTTCATACTCTAGATTGAAGTATCCATAATGAAATTATGTTATCCTATTAATCTGAGACTCCTTCATTTATTAAACATTGAGAATATGAATATTTACTCTGTGTGTGTGTCCGCAGAGCTCAGAAGGGGTGGAGGATGCTACAATCACACTATTTTTTTTCCCTAAATAAGGCATTTAACACATCTACTCTCTTTTGTAATTTACAGTGTAAATAAAATAGGTGATATATTATTATATTAGTAATAAGGAAGTTTCTTTCACATGTTTTTACAAATTAAACACTACATCTATATGTGCATATATTCAATCTCAATGTTTTCATGTCTTCATATTTTAGCCTTATGAGAAAACATGCTAATATGTAAATCATCAAATATTAACTGTTATCTCCTACTAAACATTATGTTTTTAATATAAAACATTTCCAAATCCTCAGAACATGTTGGAAATATTTCTTCTTTCCAACACATAACAACACTACACATTTGGGCAGTCTTGTCCCGGAGCAATGTGCTACCAGTAGAATGGTCTAGAGTATACTCACTCAAATTGAAAAACCCTTGAGTTTTTATATTCATTCTTCAGATTACTTGATTCAAAGATATCGTCTATCTAAAAAGATAAAAAATGTGTTAAATTGAATATCTGAACTTTTAATACAGTGTAGAGGTAATACATTTCTTTGGAACTGAAGGAATCTTCAGAATTGGGGGGCTTCATAGAGTTATGAACCATGAATGTGACATACATTTACTGATATTTTTTGAGTGAGAAAATGTGATCTTTTTCATCAGTTGAAGAGAAGTTACTAAAACTGATTAGGAAATTTAAAACCAGCTTTGGAGAAACAGTCCCTTACCATTTGCTGAAGGTCAAAAGCAAGAACTTTGAAATCCACAGAGAGTTTGTCTTGCAAAGTAGGATTATATGTAACTCCAGATGTTATTTTAAATGTCCCTCTGACTTCATGACTTTTTCCCAGGGCTGCAAATAGATGGATTAATAAGAAAAAAATGCTTCCGGTTATGAATAGAAGAGATTATCACATCCTTGTTTATGATGTAGAAGCAACAACTCTCACTTAATATATTTCCCTGTAATTAATTATTGCCTTTACTTTATTGTCCTAATAATTCAAAACTTAGTATTCCTATCTTTTTTTCATTTTCACCTGTCTGGTTGTTTTAAAATACTGAAAAAAAAATAGGCTTATTTTCTCTTCCATTATTTCTTCCTCTTTTCTTTGAAGTCAAGTCGTGCTTTTTTTTCTTTTTAAATTGAGATTCCTGTTGGAAGTCACAGGGAATAATCAGACCTAACCAATTATGGGAAGCGATTCAGGAAAACATAGTGAGAAATGAACCATTAAAACTGTGTAGCTGCTGTTAGATGTTTCTTGGACCCCAAGCCTCTAGGACACTGCTGGCTTTCTGCATGTGAATTTCTGTGAAGATTTCTGTCCATGCGTAACTTTGAAGCACAGCTTTGAAGCCACTTCTCACATCCTAGTAATTATAAATTTGGCACGTATGACTTTTGGCATGAGACAGGAACTATCTATTTTGGAGAAGTTACAGAGAATGATGTAAGAAATACACTGTCTCACTGGCGAAACAATGTAAGATGTGGTGAACAAATTAAGCCATCCTTTTATAAGAATATTTCCTTTGATACATGTTTATATTAAAAATGAATGGCTTTGGTTTAAACACACAAAAAGAGAAAGCATTTCTCAATGCAGTAATAACATTACATAATTATCACAATGGCATATATAAGAAGTTTATTTTTTCTCCTACAACAAGGAAATGAGGGCTTAGAATGACATAATTTCCTAATGTAGCAAATATGAGCAATGACAGTAGTAAAATTTAAGTGTATGTTTGACTAAAACCCTTCCAGAGATATAATTTTCCTGTCCCCTAAAATATGAAAGCTAACATTTCCAATGATTAACTTACATTTAACTCAACCAATCAACACTATACAATTATGTACTTTACTAGTATTTATACATTTTTTTATTTTGTGAACAAATTAGATTATATATAAAATTTCCCTTTTTAAATATGGAAGCTGATGAAGGGTTAGGAGACGTCTGATTGAAGGAGGCTCAGAGAGCTTTATTAGCATGGTTTGTATATGGAAGTGAACTGCATCCTAGGCAAGAGGAAACAAGTAGCAAAACCAGCAGAGTCTGGATAAAAAATACAGACTAGTTAATAATATTGTACCAACATGACTTTTTTTAGTAGAGATAATTACTATGCACGCATAAGAAAATAATGAGTTTGGTGAAGGCTATATTAGAATTTTATGTAATTTGTACATTTTAAGATTGGACACACACATACACACATATATGCATATAACAGTAATCAAGGGGAAAGGCTATCACTTGTTAGCTGGGCGAACTTCGAGGGCTGCAAGGGAGGGTAGCTGGGAGAGACTTGAGGAAGCAAATGGACGATAAAAGTGATAGAAATAGATTCCAATTAAAAATGTTAAAATTCTACTCTGTGTCCATAAATGCATAAATTAAGTAACCATAATACATTTGATTTCCTCTAATGTTTATTATTAGTTAAACTCAGTTTTATTCTGAGTCACTCATTACATGACATCAACACTGACAAATAATGTCCATAAATGAGATATTCTTTATGATCTCAAAAGATTCCCATAGACTGAAAACTATTATGTTTTTTAAAGTTATTTGCAGGATAAAGTGGAAACCATTTGGCTAAAATTCTGGGTTAAATTTGTGCTTTTCATAGCAAAGACTTACAAGTGTTATTGTTTATTTGAAAGGCAGATTGCCTATAAATGATTAGAACATTTTAATTTTCAAGGATTCTACTAACATTGTTTTTATAAAACCATAAATACTTTTTATTATATTTAAATTCAAACATTTATTTGTCAGGGAAAATAGCATACTTACTGGGTCACTCTTAGGTCAATCACAACTAAAGTCTCGTATGTGAGGTCTTAGAACTAATTTGTCTACATACAACATTTTAAAATATAAATTAAATTTTATCAAAAAATTAATCAACTTTTAATATCCAGACTATTGAAATGATACTGATTTATTTATTTATATTATAACTACATCAGTAGTGAATAGGAATAAACTCTTAGAATCGGGATCCAGTTTGGTAACAGATGTCTTTTATGTACCATATATTGCCAACTTTTCTTGAAAGCTAGTTTTCACATTTTTTCCCAGATTTATAAGCTGAAAATGAGGCACCAATAACAACAAAGTCAAAGATTTGTTATAGCATGGTATTATATCTGAATATCTTTGCAATTTTTTGCCCATAATAACATGGTTCTTATTTTAATTTTTAAAATCATATTACTCCTCAAACAGCTTGAAATTCCCATATGTTTATGAACTTATGTATGAGTCTGTTTACTCAAATTTAATAGCAATTTTTAAACAATAACAGAATATAGATATCATTTATATATAAATTAACATATTATTCATGTATATGAGCTTGAATTACCAATATTTCAACATGTTTATGATTTCATTTTCATCACAATGAATTTAGAAGACATGAAACTTATTGTATGTGCTGAAATGAAAAAAAAACTGAATATTTTGTAGAAAAGAAAAAACTTTGTTCCCAAGTTTGAATTTGGGATTATTTTAAATAACATACAAAATCATTTGCTTAATATTCTGAGAAGTAAAGTGTTCAGAACCAAGCAAAATGAAACCAAGTACCTGTGATGCAGCCAAGGTAATGAATAAAATACAGCAAAGGATGACTTAGAATACCGTCCATGTTTCAGGGCATGACTTACCTGTTTCTGATTCCTTGACTGCAAGCCAGGACACTGCAATTAACCCAACAGAGAGGACCAGGAGCATAGCGAAGAGGGCTGAGAGCATCACTTCAAAAGAGCTGATAGAATGATGTCCTGCAGCCTCATCTCTGCTGGATTTCATTTTTGATTTTTTGAATGCTAGGAACTGTGAGAAAATGTAGTTTTCCACATCAACAAAACGGACACTCTAATACTAAGTAGAGAGAAAAACCTCTGAAGTTCCGAAGGATTCTGAAGTCATCAACCATTCAAGCTAATGTTGGCAGTCTTCACTGTGAGTGCTGAGTGTCTCTCTGGAAATGGTATGTCTTCATACATTCAGTTTCTTTAAAAGGAGTAGTTAATCTTTAAGACAATATATTAAGTAAAGATGCTTACAGTTGTAAATTACAATCACATGAACAGGCCATTTGTCAGGGTGAGAAAAGACTAAATGCTGGCCATAAACAAAACAATAACAAAAAAAATGACCTTTAATCTCCTTAAGAACTATTAAGAACATGAAAATGTTGATAGACGCATTGGTCATTAGGGCAATGCACTTAATATTTGTAGGAGTGTTCCAACAGATCAACCTTCTGCCCTGTGATGAAGGTCCTTATCATTAAGATATTTCTGTAGAAAGGTTAAAAACTAAACCACAAAATACATAGATGCTTAGTGTGTATATATCTATATATCTCTACAGGTATAGAATAGATGCATAGTCTCTTATTCCACTCATCCCATTTCTCCCATTCTATTTCTCTCCCAGTCTTCCTCTTATGTATATCCATGTATACATAGACTCCTAATTGAAACAAACCCAGTGTTTTGTTGTGAACTTTATGATGTCACACTGGAGGTTTTGCATTGTAAGGCAATATCGATTGAGCTGAAAGGAAACTCCACTTAGGCATCATATCACTGCTTACCTGACTTGAGCAATTATTGGTATTTGGGATTAATCACTCTGAGATAAAGAAGAGTGTTGGTTTCTAATTTAAGAAACTATGTTAGGTAGAGAAGATCTTGTTCACTTATTATTCTTGTACTTTAGCATCTTAAATATGTCAATAAAACAAGAGACCAGGTTAAGATCTACATAGGAATGATCATAAGCTAGTCTTTTCCAGGAAAAATGAAACATTTTTTGTAATTACAGAGGAACTTTCTTAACTTGAAAATAATGAGCCCAGGATATAAATCAATCAATTAATTAATTAACCAACCAACCAACCAACCAATCAATCAATCAATTATCCAATCAATCAATTGCATTTGACCTTTTTTTTTTGAGTAAGACATATACTTTTTTTTTGGTCTTTCAAGGCAGGATTTCACTGTGTAGCACTGGCTGTCCTGGAACTCTCTCTGTAGGTCAGGATACCCTCAGAAATCTGCCTGCCTCTGCCTCCCAATCTGCCTACCCTGGGACTAAAGGTGTGTACCAGCACTGCCCAGCCATATACTTTTTGTTATGCTATATAATATTGAGTTCATGAAATCTATTATAGACATAAAATATAAAATTGAAATGCCAAAGGGATATATTTAGTTTCAGAAATAATACAAAAAGTCGAGATAATTCCTTTCACCCAATATATTGTAAATAGCTGAGTTTACTTTGTACAATATATACATGGAACAATAAATTGTTTAAGACAATAGTTTACGGAGGACAGTCTGAAATTAAATAAACAAGTATATGTGAGAAGTAATATATCAAGACTTGAAGCATACAATACAAGCTATTAAAATAAAATCAGAGCTGCCTTCTCAACAGAACTCATTGCAGAGTTATAATAATGTAAATATAGAGTCAGTCAAGGAGCAGAAATACAACTCAGTGTGGAACAAAGAGCCCAGAAACAACTTGATTTCTGCATGAAAAACATCATACATTAGACATAGTGTTATTGTCAATGCTTTTCAAAGAATCACTATTCAAGGAATGAAACAAAGTTGATTTCTTATCTATCACCAAAATAAATAAAATTATATCATTACCTCACAGTCTAAGGATGAATAAACTAAAGGTGGTTTAAATATATATATGAATGACATATATATTTACAAGAAAAATTTACATTTACAAAAACAAAGTCAAAGCTAGAGAAAAGGTTGTGAGATTATCTTTCTGTATTACAACACAGTAGTCATTAGACCACCATTGTAATCCAAACTGGTCAAATTTATTTGGGAAGTAGTCCACAGAAAGTTCACTAAGGAAATTATGAAATTACAAATTGCACAAAGAAAATAAAGCCGTTGATGCACGGGTATGATCAAGTCCATTACCAATGCCAATACTGGCACCTGGAAGAGTATCTTGCCTGCACCTATGGGAGCCAAAGAGAGCAGGCTCAAGGGTCTCATTGCTCACTGTGGGAATAAAGGTCTCACTGTGGGAGAGTGACTCCAGAAGTATCTAGTTCCCTCTGGCATATTCACCTTGTTCTGTAGGGAAGAGATGAACACTCATGAGATGTTTGAGTCATCAGGTAGAGGGAAGGAAAATTCACATGAGTGGTGGATTTTTTCCATTGCCTGTTAACTTTTAAAAATGGCACCATGGAATCTGCTGCTTTGTACAACAATGATAACCACCAAAAATAAAGATAATGTGAAATTTTTAAAAAGAATTTCTAATGCTTTTTTGGTTAGCAAATACAGGTAGCAGGAAATTAGAAAAAGAACTGAAACAAAACCAACCAACCAAACAAACAAAAAACCCCCAAAGAATACTCCAGCAACACCAAAACCAAGCAAAGTAAAAAATCAAAGAAAAGATGCCTCTCTTTCCCTCTCTCCCTCTCCCTCTCCCCCTCTTCTCCCTCTCTTCTTCTATCTCTCTCTCTGCATGTGTGTGTATCTGTTTGTGTGTGTCCACTTGACTACAGCTGTAAGTATAAAAGTTTAATAAATATGAACAAGTTACCAGGAAACATTAAAATTATACCACTGCAAAAATATGACATTCCTTGTTAGTAAGAGAAAAAAAATCAGTCTTCCAATTTTAATTCGCTGATCTTATTTCCAAATTTGTAGAAGGCCTCCTTCTTTGGCCCCTCCTTTCATGTACTTCCATTGTCAAGGTCTATGTACCACTCAAAAAGTATAAGAGCAGATAATCATCCCAAACTCAGAATTTTAGACAAGTGTAAAAATTGTATCCAGTAACAGTCAGCACAATATAGCTCCATTAGAGCCAGGCAACTCTACTATAATAGGTCATGAGAGATGCAATAGAGCTAACGTACAACACAAGGACTTCAAAATAGCTATCATCCATATCTTCAAGATCCTTGAAGAAGATATGAAGGAAACTACCATCGAAATCCATGGATACACAAACAGTGGAGTTAAATGAATTAATAATCTAAGACATAAAAGGGGAAATAGAATGAAAAGAAAAACTACGAGAAAAGTGGAAATGGAAAATTTGCCAACTTGAACTGGAATTTGAGTGGCAAGCATCACCAACAGGATACAAGAGACGAAAGAGAGAATCTTAGGGATTGAAATCAAGATAGAAGAAATACCTCAGTCAAAAAAAAATGTTCAATCTAAGTAAGTAAATAAATAAATAAATAAATAAATAAATCATGACCCAACCATTCAGTAAATTTGAGGCACCATGAAAAGACCAACTCTATGAATAATATGGATAGAGGAAGAAGAAACTCAAGTCAAGACACAGAAAGTATTTTCGATAAAAAAAAAAAAAAGCCATAGAAGAAAATATAGAAGAAAATGTTCCTATATTAAAGAAGGAGGTGCCTATAAAGGAACAGGAAGCACACAAAACACCAAATAGACTGCATCAAAAAAGCAATTTTGGGGCTGGAGAGATGGCTCAGTGGGTAAGAGCACCGACTGCTCTTCTGAAGGTCCTGAGTTCAAATCCCAGCAACCACATGGTGTCTCGCAACCACCCATAATGAGATCTGATGCCCTCTTCTGGTGCATCTGAAGACAGCTACAATGCACTTATTTATAATAATAAATGTTTGGGCCAGAGCGAGCTGGGACTGAGCAAGCGGGGTTGACTGGAGAGAGTGGAGTCTACCAGTGAGCAGAGATCCTAAAAGTCAATTCCCAACAACCAGATGAAGGCTCACAACTATCTGTACAGCTACAGTGTATACTCATATGCATAAAATGAATAAATAAATCTTTAAAAGAAAGCAATTCTCTGCAGCACATGGTGAACAAAACAGTAATTGTACAGAATAAATTAAATATTAAAAGCGTCAAGACAAAAAGATTAATTAACATTCTTGGACATGAAGTAAGTCTCAACAGATAGAAGAAAATTGAAATATCACTCTGGGTCTTATCTGCCCACCAAGGATTAAAGCTGGATATCAACAACAAAAGAAACACATGGAAATGGAATAATTCAATACTGAATGTTAAATGGTACTAGACCACAATGAGAAAGAAAAAAGAGAAAAAACTTTCTAAAAGAATGAAAACGGTGCTTCAGTCCTTCTTAGAAGGGGTAACAAAACACTCACAGGAACAAATACGGAGACAAAGTGTGGAGCAGAGACTGAAGGAAAGGCCATTCAGAGACCTCCCCACCTGGGATCCATCTCATATATAGTCACTGAATGCAGACACTATTGTGGATGCAAAGAACTGCATGCTGACAGGAGCCTGATATAGCTGTCTCTTGAGAGGCTCTGTCAGAGCCTCACAAATATTGAGGCAGATGCTCAAAGCCAACCATTGGACTGAGCACTGGGTTCCCAATGGAGGAGTTAGAGAAAGGACAAAAGGAGCTGAAAGGGTTTGCAACCCCATAGAAAGAACAACAATATCAACCAACGAGAGCTCCCAGGGTCTAAACCACCAACTAAGGGGACTCATGGTTCCAGTCGCTTACGTAGCTGAGGATGGCCTTATTGGGCATCAATGGAAAAGAGGCCCTTGGTCCTGTGAAGACACCCCAGTGTAGGGGAATTCGAGGGCCAGGAGGTGGGAATGGGTAGGGGAGTTGGGGCACACCCTCACAGAAGCAGGAGGAAGGAGGGATGGGATAGGGGGTTTCTGGCGGGGGGAGGGAATTGGGAAAGGAGATGATGTTTGAAATGTAAATAAAGAAAATATCCAATAAAAAAAAAATACTTAGCAGAAAACAAAGAGACACTCTGAAGCCATCATAAGCACAGGAAGAAGCATAGATGACAAGGAACTGAAGGACCTACTAGATGCCTTCAGTTCAAACTTGTGCAATGAATAGCAGACCTGTGCAAATGTCAGGGATCTGCTTTCAGTATGTGAATCATAATGGGGGTGTTATTTTGTTGAGTGAATTTTGTGGGCCAGTTATGCTTATACGATCACTGTTAAAACATAAGCACCATCTCTATCATCACTACCTTCCAGCTCCAACATCCAGTGAAGACTTGAAGAAACCTTTTCAGTTCAAACAGTGGCTTGCTTACAGGTTAGTCCTAGTTACGTGGAAGGCTGAGGTGGGAAGATCATTAAAGTTCAGTCGCTCGTGTCCCAACAACACAGGAACCCCATGTTCTGGTTTCCTTTCTGCTCCTGCCATAAAACAATTCTAAACAAAAGCAACTTAGCTGGTGGGTGGATTTATTATTTTGGCATACAAGCTGGAATAAGTCCATCATTGAAGGAAATCATGGCATGGACTCCAGGCAGTCCATCATGAAGGAATGTTTCTTGCTGGTCTTCTCTCTGGCTCATTCCATGCATGCTCAGCTAGCTTCCTTTATTGCCCAGGAGTAGCTAACAGGGAATGTCACTGTCCACAGTGATCTGGGTCCTCCAGCATCAACAATCAAGACAATCCCTCACTGACATGCCCACAGTGATCTGGGTCCTCCAGCATCAACAATCAAAACGGACGATCCCTCACTGACATGATCACAGAGCAACCTGATAAAGACAACTACACAATTGACATTCTTTTTCTAGTTTGTGTCAAGTTGATGGTTAAAGTTAACTGTGCCAGTCCCATTTTAGAAATCAATCAGAGGAACAAACAAACAACTAAAAAATCAAAAAGTTAATGTTGGTTCCAGCAAATGAACTAAAGGAGGAAAATAAACAGAAGTCATGCAGATTATTACACTGGAAGAAATAAAACTGCTATTATAACTGATATTAAACTGATATGTGAAGAATCCTAAAGAATACAAAAATACTAGAATAACTAGTATTCCAACTATGTGTGGACTGAAAGACTGAATATTATTAAAGTGGGTACTTCTCCTCAGATTGATTCATGGAATCAATAGGAGCATTATAAACATTCTGCATACACAGGTTGGACCTAGGCCCCACCCCTACATGTAGCAGATGTGCAGCTTGGTCCTTATGTGGGTCCTCCAACAAGTGGAGCAGGGTTAACTCTGACTTTGTTACCTGCCTGTGGATTCTGTTACCCTAACTGGGATGCCTTGTCTGGCCTTAGTAGGAGAGGGTGTGGCTAGTAGTCCTGCAGTGAAGTGCCAGTGTGGGTAGGTTGGTGGTACCCAGGGGAGCCTCCCCATTCTCAGAGATAAATAGGAGGGGAAGTGGAGGGAGGGATTGGGGGGGTCTGGAGTAGGGGGAAGAGGACTGTGATGGGGATGTAAAAATGAATAAATAAATTAATTCATATATAAAAATTAATAAAAAAAGAATGAAGATGAAGGAAAGGCCATCCAGAGACTGCCCCACCTAGGGATCCATCCCATCTGCAGACACCAAACCCAGACACTATTGCTGATGCTAAGAAGTGCTTGCTGATGGGAGCCTGATATAGCTTTCTCCTGAAAGACTCTGTTAAAGAAAGTTCTAAAGGAGCTGAAGAGGTTTGCAACCCCATAGGAAGAACAACAATATCAACCAACCAGATGCCACAGAGCTCACAGGGACTAAACCGCCAACCAAAGAGTAGATATGGAAGGACCCCATGGCTCCAGCTGCATATGTAGCAGAGGATGGCCTTGTCTGGCATCAATGGGAGGAGAGGCCCTTGGTCCTATGAAAGCTCTATGTCCCAGTGTAGGGGAATGCTGGGCAAGGGAGGTAGAAGTGGGTGGGTTGCTGGGAGCATACCCTCATAGAAGAAGGGGTAGGGCCGATGGGAAAAGGATTGGAAAAAGGGATTGGAAATGTAAATAAATAAAATATCTAATAAAAAATAGAGAAAAAGAATGAAAATGAAAACACAACATTCTAAACTTATGGGCCACAATGTGGACTGTTACACTAAGTCTTTAAATTTTAGAAAAAATAAAGAAGGTTCTCATTCTAGTAGTTTAACAGCACACCTGAAAGTTCAAAAACAACAAAAGAAGAAATAACAACCAAAAGGAGTACACGTCAAAAACTTGACTCAGAGCTGGTCAATAAAAGAGTAGTAATGAACAAACAATGCATAGAAACAATAAAACAATAAGACTGACAATGCCTTAACAAAATTAACTAAACACAGAAAAAGAAGAAATAAATTGACAAACTTAGAGACGAAAACTGTGACAAAAAAAGAGAAACTAAGCAAATCCAGAGAATCATAATGGCACATTTTAAAGGAGAATATTAAAAATCCCAAGGTTCTATTTCCTCTTAAAAGTTTTGAGTGCTACCTGTACTTTCCTGAAAAGCAAGTCAAAACTGAATGCAACCTGAGAAAAAGGGAATCTGTCCATTGTTTTTGGTAGGATGACCATTTTTATTATATTAATCCATAGATCCATGAGCATGGGAGATCTTTCTGTCTTCAGATATCTCTTTCAACATTTAGCTATTTTTATTATACAAGTCTTTCACTTGTTTTGTTAGAGATACCCAAGGTATTCTCTCCACATTAATTGGAATCTCTAGGAAATGGTAGCCTCTGTGGTCTCACAGCCTAGCCATGGACTTCAGCTAAATTGTTCTTGCTAATCTTGCATTATATCACCTGCCATTTCCTCATATGTCCATCAATGGATTAAAGATAAAAAATATGGTACATTTATACAATGAAATATTATTAACTGTTATAAAAAATAAAATCATGAAATTTATAGTTAAATGATGGGGCTAGAAAAAAAATCTTCAGTGAGATAACCCTAGGCTCAAAAAGGCATATATTCACTTATATGTATATGTTTGCTGTTAATTCATCCATAAGGAAGCTATAATCTATACAACTAGAGATTAGGTAGAGCATAAGGGACCAGAGAGGAGGTATGCATGTGCCTAGGAAGAGGAAATAGATTAAATAGTTATGGATGGACAAGGAGAGCACTGAATTGGGAAGATCAAACGGGAGGGAGAAGGTAAGGGGGGGACATGCAGCTGAATAAGGGAAGGGACAGCTAAAACAGAGAGATTTTTGACGCAGCATGTGGAAACCTCATATAGTAGTAGCTTTCTAAAATATATTGATATATGAAGGTGATCTAAAAAAAATTACCAAATAACAAGGTATGATATAGGTCCTCCACTGGCCATCTGTCATCATCAAATAAAATCCAACTACTGGGAATTGATTACGTCTAGTTGAGTTGTTGGTCAAAGGGGTCCCACATAAACTCCAAACGACTCTGGTTGTTGGGACCTCTCTACAAACTGAGGCCCTATTGCTGAAGACAACACCTATACAATTCACTGAACATGGAAAAAACCAAGCTGGTAACTCTTAGCATTCTGTATATACTCCGCTTCCACAGATACCTGGCAGCAGCCAGGTATGCTCCTCCCCATGGTTACCTGGCAACAGCCAGGTAGGCGTGGCCCTATAAAAGGGGCTGCTTGGCCCCTCCTCTCTCTCTTACACCTGCTTCTCTCCCTTGCCTCTTGCCCCATTGTTCCCCCTCTCTCTACCTGGTGATGGCCGGCCCCTACTTCCCTCCTCTCTTCTTCTCTCTGCCTTTCTGTGCCTCTGCTACCCTCTTAACTCCCCTTCCCATGCCCTAAATAAACTCTATTCTATACTATACCGGTGTGTGTCTGGTTCCCCATACCCTTCCAGAGCATATTCTTATAGCTCCTTCTCTTTTTGTGACTACCTAGGGACTTTATTCCTATGAAGTAGTATTCATGGTACTGGAAGGTGCTGTGTATGTATGCTACTAAAGAATAAAGGTAAAATGCAACCCACTAACCCTTTGAGCAAAGAGTAAGTGACCTGCTTGCAAGATTCACCAGTGAATTCACTGAAACAATCAAAACATGACGCTTGTGTGTGTAACAAAGCAAGTTCTGATTTGTTTAAGGCCCACTCCATGAGATGGAACCCATATCCAGTACTGTTTGGGTGACTGAGGCTAGATAGACCAGAGACTTAGGAGAAAAAGAAATACTACTGTTCTATTAAAACAGTGATTCTCAGCTAGTGGGTCACAATCCCCTTGATGTGTTGTATGGCCCTTTCCTAGGGCTCGCATATCAAATAACCTGCATAACAGATATTTTTACATTATGATTCATAACATAAGCAAAATTATAGTTATGAAGTAACAAAAAAAATAATTTTATGTTTAGGGTCACCACAACATGAGGAGAGGTATTAAAGGGTCATAGCATAAGAATGTTTGAGAACCACTATTTACTACAGGAATTTAGCAATAACCTGACTCCTAAGGACATTCTGTTATACTCATAAATTTGTATCTTGCTCCACCATCATCAGGAGGCTTTCTTCTCCAGCAATGAGAAGAAAATATGCAAAAGATAAAAGACCTTGGAATGCTTCATCATAAAAGGATGTTTCCTTCAAATCCCATCCCTTGAGAGCTCAAGGAACTCTGTGGAAGAGGATTCAGAAAGAGTCTAAGAGGCAGAGAGGATAAAAGACACCAAGAAATCAAGGCTTTCCAGACTCAGTTAGGCAGCCACACCCTTGAACTCACAGAGACAGAGGTAGCATGCACAGGGCCTACAGGAGTCTGAAGCAGAAGAGTTTCTAGACCTCTCATCTAATCCCTGAGTCTATCTCCAATTCACAGACATTAAATGTAGGCCCAATGCCCATTACTAGATAAAAACAAATTCAATAGTTACTTTAAGGTTATTTTTTTAATTCATCCCATAATGTTGTCAGGATTTTATTTATTTTTCTACCTTATAGTTTTTTTTGTGGCTATATATTGTAGGTTATTTTATGGCTACCAGTTTGGGATTTTTATGGGATCCATGTGTGTGGTGATCATGTGTGTCTCTGCATTTATGTATGGTCCATGTGCTTTTTGTTTAGCTCTTCTGTCTTGTTTGGATATGTTGTCATATACAGAATTGGTTTGTTTTATCTTATCTAGTTGTATTATTATTCCTTAGAAATCTGCTTGATTTCTAAGGAGACAAAAAGAGTATGAATCCATGTGGGAGGGGAGATGGGGAAAAACTAGGAGAAGTAGAGAAGGAGAAACTGTTATCAGATTTAACAAAAAAAAAAAAACATTTCTATTAAAATAAGTAATTCACCTTTAAGGATTTTCATTTGGGTTCTGAACAGATGGCACAGTAGTTAAGCACATTCTCTGTGCTTGAGTATGATCTAGCACCCTTATGTCAACTTACAAACCTCCCCAATCCACTGCACCTTCTGTCCACCACTGTCAGTGTATGTTCTTGCTACCGTTATGCATGTGCAAACAAAACACTTCCATAAAATAAAAAAAAATATTTAAAGATGAAAACCAATCTATTTTCATTTTGTACATGTGTGTGCACATGTGTGCGGGTACCCACAGACACTAGAAGAGAGCATTAGATCCCTTGGAGTTGATTTACAGAAGTTGTGAGCCATTAGACTTAGGTCCTGGGAACCTACTTTCCTTGGCAAGTACCATGAGAGCCCTTAACTACTAAGATGCCTCTCACATCCCACGTCCGTTATATTCTTATTTTTGGACAAATCACATATTATGGATTTTGTGTTTTAGTTTGTTTGCTTATATTTGTTTGTCTTCTCTTTTGTGGTGAGCTTTTTATTAGGGTATTACTAGGCTTTATAATTATGTAGATTATAGATGCGAGATAAGTATTTTGTCCTTCAGCTTCAACTGCATGCTAAATAAATGCAACTTTTTGCCTAAACATCTGAAGCCTACATTAATTTTACTCTATTAAAACTGCAGGTAGTCTCTGCAGAAACTGAAGGAAAGACAAGCCAGCCTAATATAGCTATCTCCTAAGAGGCTCTGATAGTACCTAATAGAGATGTAGAGGCTCACAGCCATCCATTGAACTGAGTACAGGGTCCCCAGTGATGGAGCTAGAGAAAGAACCAAAGGAGATGAAGGGTCTGCAGCCCCTTAGGATGAACAATAATATGAACTAACTAGTACCCTCAGAGCTCCCAGGGACTCAACGATCAACTAAGGACTACACATGTTGGGACTGATTGTTCTGGCAGCATGTGTATAGTAGAGGATTGCAAAGTCGATCATCAATGGGAGGAGAGGCCCTTGGCCCTGTGAAGGTTCTGTGCCCCAGTGTAGGGGAATGCCAGGGCCAATAAGAGGGAGAGGGTGGGGTGGCAAGCAGGGGGAGGGGGGAGGCAACAGGGATTTGTTCTTGTTTTTTGATTTTTGGTTTTTTGGGGGGGCTTTTTTTGAGGGGAAACTGGGAAAGGAGAAATCATATGACATGTAAATAAAGAAAATAATAAAAAAAGAAAAAAAGCTGCAGGTAAAAATTAATTTAAGTTTCATATCGAAGTTTGCTTGCTATGACAACCTACAAGTGGACACATTATTCAATCAACAGTTTTAAAAATACTACAACATTCAATATCTGGTAGAAAACACTCTTCCAAGCCGATGGCAGGAAAAACTGAAGTCCATTGCAATATTTTGCTTCTTTTCAGATCATATCTGTGTTCCTCTTTTTCTTTCAGTTTAGGACTTAAAACTACCCCTTAATTCTTCATTAGACAGATGACAGTCAATGAATACAAAAGCACAACCTTTCAAGTAGTTAGAAATGTTGTTATTCAATGAGGTGGTATGATATTTTATCTATATATACACACACATACACATACACACACATACATACATATGCACACACACATACACACACACACACACACACACACACACGACCTAGAAGTGTTGGCACAAGATTCTGCAGAGCCAGCTGCTGACCTTTACTGAATGACTTGGGATTTCCCGCAAAACTCTGTGCTACTGTTTTCTCATCTGGAGAACAAAGTTATTGATTTTAAAAAATTCTCTTTCTTTCTTTTTTTTTTTTTAAACCATGACTTTGGTTTTATAATTTCATGGCTCCTTCCCAAAGATTGCTTATGATTTATATACCTTCGCATTTAACAGCAAAACGAATGTTTCAGTAGTCACCTAAAATCCATCTCTGTGAAACAATGTCTTTTATAACATTTTCTTCAGATCTTCCCCCTTGACCTTTCTCTCTCACTGTGGTCCATTTCGCGGTCTGTCTAGCTCCTCTGACTGCAGTGAGACCATACTGGCTCTCTCACTGTGGTCCATTTCGCGGTCTGTCCAGCTCCTCTGACTGCAGTGAGACCATATTTGCTTTCTCTTTGCAGATGAAACTCTTCCCAGCTCTTCCAGTCTTTGTTCAGGCTCCACAGGTGGCTTTTTACCTTGTCATATGAAAGTCACTCTCACCAAGCCTATCTCCCTAATCTACCTTTATCTGTAGAGTGGATTATAAAACTTTTGAATAAAGGGTATTATACCAGAACATGCTGAACTGCATAGCACTAGCACTTAACTGTTCTGAAGGAAAGAACTCTTATTCACGGAAGTATTCAAAAATAGACCTGTATTTCAGCAAAGAAAATGAACCAGGCTGGAAGAGGTTGGTTTTTCCTAGTAGGGGTTACCACACTTTTTATAGCATCTTAGCTGGTTAGTAGGGAGCTTTGAAAAAAACATCAGGATGTTTTTCTCTATCAGCTGCTAGTTTAGGTCATTTTCAAAGAAACCCCCTGTGTATCCAGGATCCTAACCAATTCTCAACCCCATGATTTCATATTGTTGTGCCAGCCACATCTATAGCACAGGCAGGATTTGTCGTCTCACCGTGTTCCTTTTTAACTTTAATCATCTTAGTGCCTGGAGGTCAAAACATATTTTGATATTGAAAAGGAGGGAGCCCGCTTGTCAAATTTTCTCAGCGTTCTTTTTATCTAATTGCCCTGCTATCATCCCTAAGCTGATACATCCACTTTCACTTTTTCCACAGAACAAGTTCTCTACATCAACTTGCTAAATTGTCTGTCTTTTTCTTAAAACAAGCCCAAAAGCTTGCACTTTTTTTCTCCCTAAATGATAGAACAGTGTAGAAGATAATTTAGATACATTTAGTTTAGACAATTTAAGGTTTTTTTTGTTCTGATTTATAACTCAAAAGTATCAAGTTTTTCAAAGAAAAATTTTTATATACTAATGAAATTAAGTCTACTGGGGGATTAGTTTGTCTTGGTTTAATACATAGATTTTTTATTAGATATTTTCTTTATTTACATTTCAAATGTTATCCCCTTTCCTGATTCTGCTCCCGCCCCACTCCCCAGAATCCCCCTATCTCATCCCTCCTACCCCTACTTCTATGAGGGTGTTCCCCCACTCACCCACCTACTCCCACTTCTCAGCCCTGGCATTTTCCTACACTGGAGCATCAAGCCTTCACAGGACAAAGTTTCTATCCTCCTACTGATGCCCAACAAGGCCATCCTCTGCTACATATGCGGCTGGAGCCATGAGCTCCTCCATGTATACTCCTAGGTTTGTGTTTTAGTCCCTGGGAGCCCCGGGGTATCTGGTTGGTTGATATTGTTGTTCTTCCTATGGGGTTGCAAACCCCTTCAGCTCCTTCAGTCCTTTCTCTAACTCCTCTATTCAGAACCCGTGCTCAGTCCAATGGTTGGCTTTGAGCTTCTGCCTCTGTATTTGTCAGAGGCTCTCAGGTGACAACTATATCAGGTTCCTGTCAGCATGTATTTCTTGGGATCCACAATAGTGTCTAGGTTTGGTGACTGTATATGAAATAGGTGCCTGGGTTAGGTAGTCTCTGGATGGCCTTTCCTTCAGTCTCTACTCCACACTTTGTCTCATATTTCTTCCCATGAGCATTTTGTTCCCCCTCCTAAGAAGGACTGAAGTATCGACACTTTGGTCTTCCTTCTTCTTGAGTTTCACATGGTCTGTGAATTGTATCTTGGGTATTCCGAGCTTTTTGGTGAATGCATACTATGTGTGTTGTTTTGTGATTGGGTTATCTCACTCAAAATGATATCCTTCAGATCCATCCATTTGTTTAAGAATTTTATGACATGATTGTTTTTAATAGCTGAGTACTCCATTGTGTAATTGTACCACATTTTCTGTATCCATTCCTCCACTGATAGACATCTGGGTTCTTTCCAGCTTCTGGCTATTATAAATAAAGCTGCTATGAACATAGTGGAGCATGTATCCTTGCTATATGTTGGAGAATCTTTTGGGTATATGCTCAGGAGTGGTATAGCTGGGTCCTCAGGTAATACTATATCCAATTTTCTGAGGAATCTCTAGACTGATTTCCAGAGTAGATGTTCCAGCATGCAATCTCACCAACAATGGAGGAGTGTTCCTCTTTCTCCATAACCTCTCCAGTATCTGCTGTCACCTGAGATTTAGATCTTAGCCATTCTGACTGGTGTGAGGTGGAATCTCAGGGTTGTTTTGGTTTGCATTTCCTTGATGACAAAGGATGTTGAACATTTCTTTAGGTGCTTCTCAGCCATTTGGTATTCTTCAGTTGAGAATTCTTCATTTAGCTCCATACCCAATTTTTTAATAGAGTTAAGTTGTTCTACAGTTTTATATGAATATTATTCACTTACCTTTGTGCCAGCTCATAGAAAGTAGTGTCTGTGTACGTAATTGTTTTCTTAAATGGCATAATTTTATACCCCAAATTGTGTGCTTAATGAATGCTTTCATGACTATACCATCACTGCTAAAACATATGACTATTAATGTTGAAAATGAAACAACAAACAGTAACAGGAAGCTATCTAGTGCTTTTATTGCATTAAATAACTAAAATTAATGGAAGAGAAAGGCTAGGTGAATCTGATTAGGAAAATAAACAAGATATTTGCACACTGAGTTACATTCCTAACAGAAGTTATTGCAGAGGTATGTAATACTTAGTGAAGTTTAGTCTACCTCATACTTTCTTCCATGGAATTCTACTTCTCTCCCATCCAAAGGTACGAATTGACCATTGATTCAGAATAGTTCATTCTTCCAATTTAGCTGATTTTATTATGTGTTTTATCACAATAACAGAAAGATAACAAACAAAAAAATCTAATGGTAGTATCAGGGATAAAACTCACTGGTAGAATAAAAGCCTCACATATTCAAAATACTGAGGTCAACCCACAGTAAAATCAGTGAAACCCCAAAACTGGTAGCATGAACCACCCAGTGTTCACACTCCCTTCAGGTTAGGGATACAAATACTGAGATGTTCCCTATTGTTCATTATCACTTTCAATTTTCCTTCAGTTTAAATGTGTTCCTGGGGTTAACAAGTGAAGTGACATAAGGAAACTTTCATGACATTTTATTCTTCTCTTTAAACGTGACAAAATAGGCTAAGCAGCAGTTTCAAAGGCCATCTGGGAATATCAGTGGGAACACAGCCATTCTTTAGTGCCATTTCTGCTTAACCATGAGTCAAGAATTTCCTTTTCTTGATGCCTCTTTGTTGTACTATATACAGGGAGATGAGAATTATAAGTATAAATTAGAATTTTAAATAAAAATGTAATGATATAAATTAACATTATCTATTTAGAAGGTGATTATTCTTTTATTTGAAACCAGGGATTCTTCACTTCTATGTATAATGACATTTTTTTCTTTAGCTAAGAAGGAATACAGGAAAAAAAAACTTTCAGCTGTGAACTAAATAGATACCCACTAAACTGTTAAATTTTATTTATTAAGGCTTTTTTCTTAGTATTCTTTTTAATTTTCCAAATATCATATTTAAATGTTATTCTTTGTTTCCCTGGATTATATATAGTACTATAGGTATTTAGTGTGAAGAGGTTATTAAGGCTGGGCATGAGCTGTTGTTGGAATATCACTACAACTGAATTTATAGGTATCTTCAATTCATCTAATAGTTCATTTTGTCCCCAGTATATATTAACACCACCCATATTTGTCTCCTTATACTTTTCCAAAATTACTTTTAACTATACCAGGCTCTGTTGTTAACTATAAATACTATATAACACAGCCCATCTTTAGAAAGTTTAGGTTATTTATTATTGAAAACACTGTTTTTAACTTGTCTGGTTTTAATAAACCTTTAAAGATATTAGCTCCTTGTAACTAGTCTATATAGAGCAAATTTACATATAGCAAAGTGAAAATGTAGGTAGGTAATCAATTTACATTTGGACCAATTGCAAGATAAATATTTACATACACCCAAATAAACTAAACTCAAATAAAGGAAAAATGGCATAGAAAAATTATCATCTTGATTTTTTCAGCCAAATTTTACTCAAACATCTTTCAAAACAGAGTCTAAAAATTTTGTGCTACATGTAACACTAATCATCATTATTTTAATCATCCTACTTTAAAACTGTTTCTCATAAAAATGTATTATTAAAATCTTATCAAACTACCTTCACTCCATGAGAATAAGAAGGCAACAATAAATGATTTCAATATTAGGCATAATCCTACTAGGGTCCCCTCCTTTATCAAAATGTTTCTGACATTGCAAACAAGCAGATGCAGTAGAACTAGAGGGGAGTCTTTGGGGATAAAAACTAAACAAAGATGCTGTGGATTTGTTACATAGCACAGTCCTATAATTAAATGTGCAATTATAGTAGCTAATGAGTTTGTATTCAATGGTAAAGAAGAAAAATAAGAGAAGTTATTTTTGAAACATTTTAAGGTTCCTGGAATCCATACTGTGCAAGACTGATATGTTCACAAATTAATTAAATTCAATCTCTCAGTAACTTTCTGATAAAGTAGAACTGAAACCTCTCAGATGCCTGTACCTGCTAGTCGTTTTTGATGAAGAATAATAAAATTGACTCTTCAGTGAAACGAGCTAACCAGATTGACAGAAGCACATTGTGATCAATGGGAATTGAACTATATGAGTAAAATAATTAGGAGAATGATGTTATAAGCAGTTATATATGTCAGTCAAAACTATAGCTCTCTTCTGAGCAAATCTTTTCCTCTGGCTTGACTTCATCCAGGAGTCATTCTAGGACTTTGTGCCAGCTGAAAGACAACTTGTAAAATAAAAGGACAAGTGGGTATCCTGCTTCTGTGGATTATGTGAGAGAGTTAACAGATTTATTCTGTTTTTATTTCTACATTCTTGTCATGTTTCTCTATTGTGGCTGTAAGCAGTCAGGATGAGAACAACCTGCTAGCAATGCTGTCTTCTAAGGGTTGTATAGTCAGTTATCCATGTTGATGTACCAGTGATCGCCACTTCACGAGAATGTCTACGTTAAGCTGCATACACCAGTCAGATGAGCTATAGTCTGAAACTTCTGAGTAATCTTACACTTGAATACTACATTAAATGTGATCTCTTTCTGACAAGAGTTTATGACAATCATTCCCATGATACAGTCATTTAAAGCCCCTGGAGATTCTAATTATAATTTGTCTAATACCTTCATTTCAGGTTTTACTCTTTTAGAAAAGCAAAAGATGTATGATATACCCTTTATCTCCAGTAGTCATGTCTGAACTGTATGATCCCAGGCTCTTGGTCTTTTAATTGAGAATAAAATCTAAGCCCATATATATTTTCTGTTGGGGCCCAAAAGCCCCTGGCATCTCAGTCTCCATCTCGTCCCTGGGCCATCATCTATTAACTAACACTCTTTTGTCTCTTCCACTATCTTGCTTCTGCCCCTGCAATTGACTGGGGACATTTTACCATAGGGGTCTTCCAGACACCTTACAATGAGGACATTCTTTTCCCGACTTTTCACTATGAGGACACTCCTTTCTGGACATTTTACAATGTGAACATTCCATTTATGCTAATGTGTAACCAAAAAATAATGCGGGTTTGGCCCATGCACCTGGCCAAATATCTTTGTGATCTGTAATTTTAAATAACCCTTTTCCCTAGAGTAAATTGAGACTTGATCAGAAATTTTTTTGGTCTTGTCTCCTTCCTTTGTGTCTCCTATTCCCAAATTTGTCATTGCAGTTCCCTCTTCTTGAGAACCCCATTGTTTAAGTCCTGCAGGTCAGGGTAATTTCAAAGTATCAGGAAAACATTGTTCAAAGTGAACAGCCCAGGTCAGGCAAAATGTCAAGATTAGCATGAACACTTGGGTATAGGAACTCAAGGGCTTCTTGAGTTCTTAAACTTTAATTATTGTCTGGAACTTTCTTGTATGGATTCAAGAGAAGGAGTTTGGTTGATGGGCACATAGTAAGGGTCATTTTTATTAGAATAGATATCCTAGATTGTGTTGGTCTTGGATATCTGTACAAGTCTCTTTCCACAGTGCACATTATTTTAATCACATGCATACCCTACAGGGATATCGTAAAGAGAAGATTCTCCCTAAATAATTGGCTCCGAGAACACAGTTTTCTCTATAATTAATGTACACTGAACTGATTTGGTTTAAATTCTTTGATTGGCCAAAGTTTGCATTTGGCCAACATACTATGGCTGAAAGAAATAGGGTGCTCGTAGGTGTTGCTAGGGGAGTAACATTTTCCATTGTTGAAAGTAGGTATTCTTGTAGTCTGATGCAAGGTGGGTCCCAGGTTGCAAACAGGTGGTTAGGAACATTGTGGGACAGGTGTGTGCAAATCTCAAGCAAAACGGAGCCCAAATTTGCTAAGCTATTCACTCACCTTAGCTTTTGTTAAGACTACTAGAAATTGATGCTACTTTTCAGCTAAGAACTACTCAAATTACTGGAGCTTCTGACTTCAGGTAGAGTGCTGAACCAATGTATTATGTTTAAAAGAAAACAGAGAAATCTAAAACAGTGTCTTGATAATTGCATTACTATAAATGTTTCTTTTCATTGAGATTATATTATAATTACACAATGCTCCCCTCCTTTTCTTCCTTCTATACCCTCCCATATATCCATTCTGGCACTCTTCCAAATTCATGACTCTTTTCATTAGTTGTTATTACATGTACACGTAAGTATACAAGCGTAATAAGCTCAGTCTGCATAATGGTACCTGTGTGTATGTTTTCGGGGATGACAACTTGGTATTTGATAATGAATGCGATTTCTCCAGCTCTCAACATTCCCTGGTGTCCTATAGGTTTTTGTTTTTTTGTTTTTGTTTTTTTATTGCTTTGTAGAATTGAAGAGTCCTGGGCCTTTTCCTGTTTTCCTTAGCATGTTGGTTGTTCCTGTCCTTGGTTATATTTTGGCAATCATGTTGGTGAGACTCAGTGGGTGTTGCTTCTGACTTTAAAAAGAACATTTGACTCTAAGCAAATATGCATGCAGAATGAATGAAAAGCTCAAAACACCACTTCATGGAATTATTACTCATCTGTGGTACAGGAGACTGAATTCAAGCCCTCATGAATACTAGAGAAGTATGCCACCATGGAACTACATTTTCCACAGATTTGAAAGTGGACAAAATAAACTAAGCACCTAGATATAATTACTTCCAATCAATGGCCATCTTGTATGCTCTATATGGGGCTCTAAGAACTTAATGTTTATTTATTTAATCTCACATCAACCCAGGAGTCAGATAATTTAACTATTCATATGGTTGTAACATGGAAACAGGCCCAAAAATTGCATGTGGAAATAACTTATTATATTATTCAATTTTATTTCACTTTTATAAAACCCCTTACAAAAGCAATTTAGAGAGAGTTCATTTAGTCTCCAAGTTTGAAGGTATGGTCCATCACGGTGGAAAAATCAGGAGATTGAGGTGACTGGTCATCTTGTATCCACTGTGGAGAAAGAGAGCGAAGAAGAATGGCATTCCTCAGCTCACATTTGCCTTTTTATAGAGTCTGTGATCCCAATCCAGGGAATGGTGTTAGCTATTGTTGTATAGATATCCCACTGCAATTAACCTATTTAAGAGAATACCCCTCTGGCATTCCCAGAGATCCTCCTCTCACAGGAGACAATAGAGCTCATTATGTTGATAATTGAGATTAACTGTCACATATATTCTATTCAGTAGGTACTAGATTAAAAAAAATAGGGAATTTGAATCTTAACACTAATCTCAATGGCTTTCTATTTGTTTTCTTAAACTTTAATTTTACTGTTTTCAAAATACCCACATCTAAGTATTTTTGGAGGAACTTAAGAAATTTGGAACATGGATGAAACGATGGACAGGAAATGAAAAAGTTGATCATAGTGCTTTAGGTCTTTTTGTAGATATAAAATGTGTTACGGATCATCAAGATGGTTTGTATTTTAGTGAGCATAAGACTACATGAGCACAGGATTAATTTAGTTTCTTTATGTTGTGGGTCAAGCTTTTATGCAGGGTTGGTGTAGAGGGGGTGGTTCTCTGTGAAGGTTACTTAAGTTATGATACTTGTATTAGCTTCCCTTCTATTGCTGAGATAAAATACACAGACAAAAGCAATTTAAAGAAGAAAGTTTAATTTGACTCACAGTTTCTGTCATGGTTGCAAAGATGTGGTAACAGGCAGGGAATGCATAGTTGCAGGTTCAAAAAGCTGGATGAACACATTGTACTCAGAAGGTAGTGAACAGGAAGTATAGTCCGGATATATAGGCTTGAAAAATGAACCCCAGTGACCTAAGCCCTTCAGCCCACCTTTTAAAGGTCGCATGACTTTCCCATTATCTGACCATTATCTGACGCTGAAGTCTTTAAACATATGAGCAGACATGGAATTATAATGGATAAGAAAACCATAGCAAGAAATAGACATGAATTCTGTTATATTTATAAACTTACTTTATTTACAGGTTTAAAATTGTTGTTCACCTGATCTTCAGTTGCTCCCCTTGTGTCATAAACGGAGAGGCTGTAATCTTGTATAAACACTGCTAACTCTTGCCTTAGTTTCTTCCTATTGTTATTATGTGATTGTTGATCTGATCACAATTTTACTGATTTTCGTTTTGGTGTTCTTTGTCATAGTCACACAAAGTTTAAGTTTTGGTATAAACTCTCATTTAATTTCTACACCTCTGAAGTTCTTCTTTTCTAATAGAATTTACCATGAGATACATCTCTAAGAAATGAAGATATTTTTAATAGATGTTTCTCGATATTGAGAGGTGGAAGCTTAATGTGACAGAAACTGATTATAGCTCACTGCAGTTAGCATTACATATGGATATTTGATATCATCATCATCCCCATTTAGCCTACTTCAAACCATCATGACTCAAGAAGAAACCAGAAATGAGTTAAACAGTAAGGTAAGAGGAAGGTTCAGCCAGACGTCGATGTTTTCTCTATATATTTAAATAGGACAATTTCTTCACAAGTCCTCAAAGGATAAATGATTATACTTTCACCTTTAATTCAAATGTGTTAAATACTTATACCAATATCTGTATCATATTATTTAAGGTCTTATATTTATTCTATTTTTTTGATTTGGTTTTCCTCTGAGTAGCTTTTGCTGTCCAGGAACTTACTTTGTAGACCAGGCTGGCTTGAACTCAGAGATCCATCTGCCTCTGCATCCTGAGTGCTCGGATTCAAAGTATTTGCCAGCACATGCAGCTTTATATTTATTCTTTTGGCTTTCATTTACCTCAGCAATAACATGCAAGGCCCATAACTCTGCTAACTTGAGAGACAATTCTACTTTCCAACTGTTTAATCCTCCTTTATACCTTTTACAATTCTGAAGACTTTGTTTAAATGCTGCTACACAGACTGCTCCCGGGTGTCTAATAAAGTTTTAAATGCAGGAAAACTTCTTAAGGGAACTATAGAGTTGTTTTATGTACCACTCTTGTTTTGACATCTCAGTGAGTCTATTTGCATGTAGTAATTTCCCAGTACTGGCGAAAGCCAGAAAAATATGTGATTCATTGTAGCATTCTTGCAAAAAAAATGACAGATGGGCTCATTAGTCTTTTGATTCTTAAAACTCGTGATGCTGTTTTGCTTAACATCAGAAGAAAAAATAAGCAAGACCTGGAGATGTTGAATTCTGAGTCAGAGCTAACAAAAGTCGACTCTACAGACTCATGTAAAGAACTCACAAAGGAATGACAGGCAAAAGACGACTGTGCAAATGAACGCCTTGCGCTTTGTGAGAAGTTATGAATTATAAGGTAGTGTTTAAAATAGAACTACGAAGCCCAAAGTGCCGGGCACAGGAAGTACAGGAGAGGAGTGATGCAGTTGCCAGTCAGTCATTTGCTGAGCTTTTTTGATATCACTGCAGCGTGAGAGAGAACCAGGAAACTAAATAAACAAGCTTTAAGAGAATGTTAGGGAAAAAAATGCCTGAGAGTTTAAGGGAAAATCAACTCACTGCCAGTAGATGAATAATAGAACAGAGTGCTCTGTATTCAGAAAGGAACAGAACTCAAAGGAAAGAAGGTTTTCTTTGGAAGGGCAAAGCCAAAATCTCTTCAAGAAAGCCCCAGTTGAGAAGCTACAAGATCATTGTTATTGAAATTTTTACTCATACTGATTAACCACTCATGCTTTTTTCCTTGCCCTCAGCAAAACTACTTTAAAAATAGAGAACTCTACAGACAAATCCACATTGAAAATTATAGACAGTAAGTTTCAAATAATATTGTCTGCTTTGCATTTGGAAGCAGCTGGTAGATGAAGCATGGGGCTTGCTACACTTTATGTAATCTAAAATTAACAATAAAATCCCAAAGGATTACTGAAAAGGAAATCTCTTACCATAATGATCATTGAACAAAATCATTCACTGATTCATTTTAATCACTACTGCTGGAAAATGTTTCTCGTGGTTTGTGTTCACTCTTGTGTCTGACCATCATAATTTGTGAATCATAAGTTATTTCTTAAATGCTGATGATTCAAGCAATTGTTCAAGAAGCAACTTTAGAAGTTCAACACTATAATATGTAGAAAACATTATAAAAGTTTCAAAGTTTATAACTATTGTCTTCATAAAGAAACCTTTTGCTTTATTCACATTACAATAAACCAAATGATATAGGAAATCACTCCCCAAAATATTCCCATTTTGTATAGTTTGATATTTCACATGGATCAGTATTCTGGTGTTCAGATGGGCTTGATATAAAAAGCCCCTCAGAACTTGAATGTAACATAACAAAAATAAATTATTCATTGGGAAAAGAGAGTGATATTAACATTTACTGTGGGCTCTGTGCTAATGCAATAGTCTGTTCCTATGAATGGCAACCATATCAAAACTATTTATTTTGCCTCATAGTTTAATACACTATATTTGATGATAAATATACCATTGTACTTAATAAAATATTTGTAATCATTCTTTTGTTTACACATTGTTCTCTGTGATCAAGCTTTTGTGTATCTTTTCATCTTCAGTGACCTATCATTGCTTTATTTTACTAAGCCACACTCCGCATTCTCTCTGATACAGTTACTTACCATCCTAGTGAGTAATACTGAGAAAGTACTCGTGACAGTTAATCTTGGCACTCAGCTTGCACCTAAAACAAATTAAGGAAAAAAAAAAAAAACACCTGGACAGGTGTCTGTTCAAGAGGAAATGAGTAAGATGAAAGGCATGTCACAGAGTAGGAGCCCAACTATGAAGAGGACTCAGAAGCAGGCAATGATCCTGCCTGCTAACCTGCACTTCCTGCTGCTGACTAGATCTGTCCTTTGTGAACTTTAAACCCAATGATTTTGGCCTTCCTCCCTGGACTGAGTGAGACCAGCAGCCCTCTGGAAATGTTCTAGGGCTTTGCGGGGCTGACTCTTTTTTTTTTTTTTTTTTTTTAAAAAGAATTCAGAAATATCTTTGAGAATAGTTCCATAATGTAATGTACTCAAGTTCTAAAAGATATTCAAGGTACATACAAGGATAGATCCAAATAGTATCATTTATAGACAGTATGACTGCCAACTATAGTAAATTATTTGTAATATCTTGACAATGGTAAATATTCCAGCTAAATAACTATATAAATGTTGTTATATTTTTGATTTTGTTCAGTTCTATGGTAGGCTGCTAAGAGGC
>NW_022196894.1:76267227-76273198 GCF_008632895.1 Mastomys coucha
TCTAACTCCTTCACTGGGGACCCTGTACTCAGTTCAATAGATGGCTGTGAGCCTCTACATCTGTGTGACTCTTAACTGCTAAAGCATCCAGCTTTGTGCCCCAAATCCTAGCACATTGTCTTCAGCACGTAGATGCCTATTGTACTACTAGGCCTTCATTGTGGAAGGCAACAGTGGATGCACTTTTGTAATATAGATTCTCTCCATAGCTCTGTCCCTTCAGGGAAGCCTGACTTATTATATGCTACTGCTGTCAGATCTGAAATGTATTACATAAGCTAGGATCTAGTTACCCCTCCTCCCTTTTTTTGAAGAACAATGTCAAGGAATAGAGAGTTTAATTAATTTGTTAATCATTACTTAGTAAGTTAATGATAGGTTAGGGTTCAAGCTTAGACAACTGAACTGGCCGCAGAAGATGCAACCTGATGATGGGCAGAGAGGGTCTACCATGAGAAAGTGAGCTCAGTGACTCCTACCTTCTGGTTAAAAAAAAAAATAAAACCACTTTTACTAAAATGTCCGTATGGATAAATAATTTCAACAAAATATATTTTTCATTTTTGTACTTTTTTTAGATTAGCTATGATTCTTTTCATCATAAAATTTTGTATTTTCATTGACAACACTTCAAGGTTAAGATCTAAAATATGTTACCAACTGGCCTACTAGCTAATTTAATGAAAATGTAATTCAGATCTTTACTGCCTGCTGATGTGCCATAATCTGCTTCCTCATTTTTTTTTTTGCATGATCATCAAAAGCAACTAGAATGTCTTTAAAAATAATAGAGTGTTAGGAGGCAAAAGGAAAAGAAAGAAAAATAAAGTTTATACTTAATTCTTGCTACCCACTTACCCCCTCCCCCCATGTCCTGCTCAGCACAATCGCTTGCCTCTGGTGCTTATGTTTGTAAAGAAATTATGATGTGGGCTGGAGAGATGGCTCAGCCATTAAAGGCTAGGCTCACAACCAAAAATATAAGAAATTATGATGGTATTGAAACCTCACTTCCTTTCCATTTAGTATTGTTACTTAATCTGGCTGCTATCAATTAGATATTGTTGAGTAGATAAATCAGGTGTTCGGTGGTTGAAATTTAAGCCACATTGTGATGTTGAGGATATTGGGAACTTGTTCCTATCAATCTGGTTAGAAATGAGGCCTTAGAGAGATGTCCAAAATTAGAGTAATTAAATCTTTGATTAAAACTGATCCTATATGGAAATATGAAAGCAATCAAAATTGAATACTGCTGGTTTTAAAAGAATAGAAGCCAGAAGACACCACAAATACACAAGAACAATATTCACACAGAGAGATGTCTACAGACACGTATATACAAAACCTCATATGTACATACCAAAATGCACATGCACACTGCACATAAATACACACACACACACACACACACACACACACACACACACACACACACACACGTGCGCGCACCACCCCCCCAGCTTGTCTTCTCATGCTTTTCTTCTACTTCTTCGGGTCTTACCAGTCAGTCATGGTTTTGGTGTATCATGCATGAGTGAAGCTTCTCTGTCATTCTTAGAAGAAACAACCTCATAGGAGATTTTCTGATCCTTGAGCTTTTGTAGTCCCTCCATCCCATCTTTAGTTATGCTCCTTGAACCTTAGGCATAGCTGTGTTTTTGTGGGAGTCCGGCCGGCGGACCCTCACTCCGTTAGGCCACATGTTATCAATAAATCAATTGGAGCTAGAACCCCTTGATCATTTGTTCTTTGCATTTTGAACAGTTGTGTTTTTTGTAATGAATTCCTTCTGTTAAATACAGAACTATGTTTTATGAGCTGCAAGGTCTGTATACCCCTCATATATAGGGGTATTCTTATGGGCACATATTCCTATGGGCATAAGAATAAATATTTAGAATGTAATTAGCTATTCTGCAGTCTCTATAAAGTGGTACAGTAGATTGTCCTCTAAGTTCCATACCTGGATATCCATGAAGAGTTGACTTAAGTTTCCCGGACTGCAATTGGATTTGCTCCTGTTAAGCTGGCCTTAAGTTCAGTTGGACAGTTGTGTGTTACTGCAACGATAAGAGCACCACTATTTCACTCTTAAGGATTGCTTTTGATTCTGATCTGCTTGTGGTTAATAGACATGACAGCAAGTTTGCTACTGCTTGTTTCCCTGCCTTGTTAGTTTGCATAGAACTTCTGGTAGTGTGCTTTTGGTGTTGGTGTAAGAGTGCTTTTCTTTTGAAAGAAGTTCAAATCGCTTTTCAAATGCTAAATTCAAGCACACATGCATTTCATTGGTCTTAGATTACACACCAGATTTGTTCAAATGACAGCAGACCAATTAAAACAAGTTATAGAGGTAATACTGCAGACAGGTTGCTTGTCTTTAACACCTTTGTGTATATAGTCTATTCTCACAATTATTTCTTGCTTTTACTTACTGTTAATTATTATGAAGCTCTTCAGTTAACAGATCTCTCCTTGTATAACTTATTTCATGTTTTTATCAATGCTCAGTCTTCTACCTACTTGTCAGACACTGTGAACATTGGCTTGGTCGTAATACTAAAACATACGATGTTTCAAAACCTCCAAATACATGGGTTTTCTCTGAGAATGATGTAAAAGTACCATTTTTTAGAAAACATTTATTTCTAGACTCACTGATCAAGAATTCTTCTTAATTAGTCTGAGGTATCTAATAAACTACTTTTAAATAAAACCAGACAATGTAATAAATTTGTTCCTGGTTCTCCAGCATGCCTGGCATATAGTGAGTTATGTGTATCAGAGAACAGGTCTAACTAATCTTAGCAGACTACTCTAAGTGTGAGTCATTACTTTGCTAAGAGTTATCTGGGGTCAGAATTCACTACCTTATAGCCCACTGTATTAATACTCATGAGCTCTGGGAGCTCTAACAATTTTGGTACTCTTTCTGCTATACTCTCATTATCTGGTCTATAGAAGCCATAATATCCCCTGAATGATATTTGCAATTGTTTTAAATGAATAAATAGATGTAACTATGTGTTCAGAGAGTGAACACATAAGTAAATATGATATTCTTCATAATGCTTTGAGAATTACATACATGCATTACAATAATACATACATGCATAATAAATACATACAATGTTGATTGACCACACTCCTATTTCTTTCTACCATTAATTCTTCTCAGAACCACTCCCCACTTGCCTACTCCTCCTCCCTTCTGTTTTTTGTTACAATGAACTGTGAGTTTGGAACTTCTTCTTTCTTTCTTTCACTGTGCTCTCAGAAATAGCTGTCAGCAAGGGAAGAAGCTCAGCACCTTTGGGCCATGACCCACTTAAATGCTTCTTTAGCTGGTAGAAAAATTCAACACAGTTTCAAATGTCAGCGTTACTGTAGAATCCCCTGGTGTCACCCTCCAGGGTAAGAATGCCATGTGTAAAGACAAATTCCAGACTTTTCAAATAAAATACTAGAAGTTATTATATTTGTCAGATGAAATAGATAATACAAGTCTGTAAATTTCTTAAAATGTTGTTACTCACAAACTACCTTGGTGACTAGAGAAATATCTGAGCAATCAAGAATACTATTTTTTTATTTTAGAGGGCTCAGATTTGATGATCAGTGTCCACGGTTTTGATCATGGTCATGTTTCATAACATGTGTTACTTCAGTTCCAGAGGACCTTACACCCTCTTCTGGCCTCTGTGGGTACCAAATAAGCCCATGGTTTTCATTCATACATACAGTCAAAACATATAAATAAATCTTAAGAGTTAAAGCAAAACTATCATGAATATAAATAGGATAGTTATTTATATTCTATTATTTCCAATTAAAAGAGGCAGTGACAGATTGAGAAAGCAAAACAAGATCAAAAGGAAGTTGGTAAAATTAGAGGTTGTATATATTGAAAGCAAAAAGATTAAATAAGATCTTCTATGTATCAAAAAAGTACAGCAGATAATATACACTGCATATTAAAAGCTGTAACAGAGACAGTTCACTATATAATAACTTCAGATCAGTGCTATAAAATAATCAAATGCTAATCAAATTCAGAAGCACCACAATCCACATGTCCAGAAATCGTGCTTTCTCGCTGTCTCCATTAGGTGGAGTTAAGCTGACACATCTCCCTCAGTGGGAAGAATACTGGCTGTTCTTCCTAGGAGTCTAAAAGGTAGATTAATTGGAATATCTGATCAAGCTCTTTTGCAGGCCATCAAATCCTATAATCATGGTCCTTTGTGGAAAACATGTTTCCATAAGGGAAACAGACAACATGTCAGCAGTTTTGCCAGAACTGCCCTGCTGAGGTCATGATCTCTATTTCCTAGAAATATCAGGATTTTAGTTTCTAAAACTGTAGTAAGCCCCAGACGTTGGACCTATTCATTTGCTCATTGCAGGTAGCATAAATGTCTCCTTTCAGCCTGGGAATCTTCTGCTTATTTCATAGTCCCCAGCTCTTGGGAAAAGAATCTTCTTAAATTTCTCAGCAAGAGACTCTGGCGTTGTATCAGAAACCAACAGTGACAATCAATGGGTTCAGGAAAAGAAGGGCTAGCAAATGATTGGAACTAATCACACTTATTGAGAACCTAAAATTAAGCCCAAAAGGCAAATTAAAGCAAAACAATTTGCACTTGCAGTATTGTATAACAATTTTGATTAAAAATTTGATTTGATTTCTTCAGAATAATTAACTTCTGCCTACTTGTAGATTACTAACATGAATTATCCTCAGATCATGCAAATTATTTCAAATAAAATTAATTCCTTCAGTAATGTTTTATCAGTATAATTAACAAAGAATAAAATAATTTAATTAGAAGTGTCATATAATTATTTTTTGTCAAAGAAATGAAATTACCACAATTACTCTTGACAGATATTATAGAATTCTTTAATGGAAAAATTGAACATGTCCACAAGAAAAGAAGTTAGCTGTTGAGTAAGAAGGACATCTAGAGGTTTATTTTCTCTGGGACGTTCTCTGGTAAACCCACATCATTCATCTGGAAGTATTTAAATAGAATAACTATAGAAAAGATTTCAGTGAACAACTACTGAGTTGACTTTATTTTTTGCCTTAAAATTGTTGCTTTCAGAGTTCTCAACTTATCCCTTCACATCTTGTTATTTAGCAGTCACACGAGTGTACACACACACACACACACACACACACACACACACACACACACTCTTAAAATCTGCAAACCTCAGAACATCTTAACTCCTCTTCATTTTTAAGAGTCTAGTAATGGAACAGAAGAGAGCTACATAACTTTTTACATTTTATTATGGTACTTGAATCACTGAATTAAAGTAATTTTTATAAAAATAGAAGGAGAAAAAGTGAAAATATAAAGCAAATGTCTTCCTGAAGATTGTCAGAATTTTTATAAAAAGAAACTGCTGATAAGTAATGCTATGCATAAGCTATTATACTACTACTCACAAAACAATCAATATGTATACTTTCAACAAATGCTCCATCTTTACTAATAGTTAATATACATTCTAAATAAACAGATTTCTAGAAAATGTTATTTTCACTCTAAATATATCTCAACCTAGAAATAACTATTCTTAAGGTAGAGGATATATAATCATATAAAATGAGATGTATAAATAATCTAAATTAGGTTATGTTAGCACCAAAAATTCCCAGTAAAAATCTAGGATCAAAGAATAAGGTGTGGTTATAGTTATTATATTACAGATGATAGTGTCAGTTTTAGAATATATGGACCTTTCTTCAAAAATTAAGGATAAGGGAATGTTAGGAACATAAAATGTCCCTTCTCCTCTCAGTGACAAGAACCAGGAACAGCCTCAATGGAGTCCTCACTGCTTATTCACAGATACTCTACTGAGTCCTCACTACTTATGCACAGATGTTCTACTGAGTCCTCACTACTTATGCACAGATATTCTACTGAGTCCTCACTACTTATGCACAGATATT
>NW_022196894.1:76273676-76274647 GCF_008632895.1 Mastomys coucha
TCCTCACTACTTATGCACAGATACTCTACTGAGTCCTCACTACTTATGCACAGATACTCTACTGAGTCTTCACTACTTATGCACAGATATTCTTCTGAGTCCTCACTACTTATGCACAGATGTTCTACTGAGTCCTCACTACTTATGCACAGATACTCTACTGAGTCCTCACTACTTATGCACAGATATTCTACTGAGTCCTCACTACTTATGCACAGATATTCTTCTGAGTCCTTACTACTTATGCACAGATATTCTACTGAGTCCTCACTACTTATGCACAGATATTCTACTGAGTCCTCACTACTTATGCACAGATATTCTACTGAGTAGTCTCCTCTGCCTTGGTGAATACTTAGTGCTCATTCGAACTGTAGAATGGGTCTCATGAGAACTGTAGATTTTTCAGCTTCTGACTTTTGTTTAATGAGCCTCTGTCCTTTCAACAGGATAGATTATTTCAATCTCAGAAACTACATGACACTCTTTGCCTTCAGGATTTTTAATTCATACATTTTCATCTTCTATCCGTTCTCATGAATGTTGGGAGGAATAATAAAGAGGTATATTATTTTGTGCCATTTTTGACAGAAAATAGTGTAAATATGCCATAAAAACAGTCATTTTTTTTTGTCTGGAGTTAAGATTGCACCTATCACTGGAACATAAATTCTTAACAAAATCTGAAAATAGTATTAGATTATGAGCACAAACTCAATGGAGCATAAAGTGATCTGGCAGGCAAATGACATTCATTTAACACAATACTAGCAGTTCCTACTCACTGGGTAGAAGACCTCTCTAGAAACGTGGTTTTTGATTCATCTTATACTGCCAAACAATAATTCTTTCTTGTAGTACTAGCCTTAAATCTTTCGAAAGACAGCTAAAAGAAAAATGGGGCCAGATTCTGGCTATTATAAATAAGGCTGCTATGAACATGGTGGAGCATGTGTCCTTCTTACATGTTG
>NW_022196894.1:76276984-76283308 GCF_008632895.1 Mastomys coucha
TGCAAATTCGATCATCAATGGGAGGAGAGGACCTCAGCCCTGTGAAGGTTCTGTGTCCCAGTGTGGGGCAATGCCAGGGCCTATAAGCAGGAGAGGGTGGGGTGGCAGGCATGGGGAGTGGGGAGGCAGCTGGCGTTTGTTTTTGTTCTGTTCATTTGTTTCTTTGTTTTTTAGAGGGGAAACTGGGAAGGGAGAAATTTCACATGTAAATAAAGAAAATATCTAATAAAAAATAATAATAAAAAAAAAATGGGGCCAGAGACAAAGGCTCCATGTTTAAGAACATATGTTGTTCTTCCAAAGGACCCAAGTTCTATTTCTAGTCCCCACGTGGTGTCTCATAAATATCTGTAACTACAATTAAAGTGTATTTAACACATACTTGGACCTCCCGAGTCGTTAGACACACAATGTAGTATAAACACACGAACACATGAATGAATGCAAAACACTTGTCTGCACAAAATGATAAAATCAAAAGAACAATGCTTGTTTGTACATGTAAAAGTCATGCCACTTTTCCACCTGTGGGCATGTCTCACCTGACATGTTGTACACAGAACCCATAACTGAGTACCACTGTGTGTGGCAATGCACCTCAAGCAACTTTCATGGTTTCTTCCAGCGCTAGAGAAGCTTGGCAGCAGGAGAGGATTGGCTAGTGAAACTGGTTTGATTTCTTCTTTATCCTTTAAGACAAAGCATATGATGTCTCCAGGAATGGGGACATAAAACACTTATTCTGGTATTCAAGCTGTGGCTCCAGGGTTCTCCCTAGACAGTATCTATATTGAGATGTACGTTAGTCATACAGGAATTTTCTTCCAATAACATTATGGATCTTAAGAATACCTTTTTCTACTGATGTAGAGTGGCTTCCTCAAAGATGTGTTCTTACTCTTCTACATTTTTAAGGCTCATTTAATTTTTAGGTTAAATATTTTTAATTCTGATGGTTTTCTTGAGAATATTTTTTCATACACTATGTTCTGATTATGTTTTTTCTCCACCAACTCCTTCCAGCTCCTTCCTAACTCCCCACACCAAAAATCCACACTCTTCCTTGCTCTCTCATTTTTTTGTTTTTTTTCTGAGCAAGTTTGTTTATTTTTATTTTATCTAGATGATTTTTCAAGTCTATAAGAGTTGAAAATACTAGTTTTGGTATTGAACTCAAAGCATTGGCAATATGTCATGTTGTATATGGCTTCAGAACCCTCCCTTCCTAGTAAATATCTATATTGAGGTGTATATTGCTGATACAGGGATTTTGTTCCAACAAAACCCATAGTGTTATGGGTCTTGTGAACATATTTCCTTACCCGGTTTAGGTGGGAAAATATGGTTAGCTTTAGCTAGTGAAACCATTTGATGACAGGTTGGCAACTTCTTTTAAGGTATAATTCCACTCCAACCTTCTAATCAAATGTATTTGGTTTTGAAATCCAATAGCTAATGAAACATAAACAACAACAATAACCAATATAAATAACCAATAATGTATTTAAACCGAATTTGGCATGCAGAGAGCTCATAACATTGCAATTGATCCATTGAAAGGTATAATGTACTTATATTAGATGAATAGAGATATTGCCCTTACATATCTTCAGTAGTTCATAATATTTCCACAAACTATATATATGACCATCTCACCAGAGGCATTTATGTGATGTCTCCACATGATGGCTCTCACTGCTACTCACAACCCAGGGCAAGGGCTAACCTGATAGTACTAGTTATGGCTTTTCATGCCCATATTAGAACTGACTCTCCAACAGTGACAGATTCCAGGTTGGTACCATGGCTAGCACCTTTATCCTAGCCATACTTGGGTGATGAAAGGACCCTAGGTTAGGAGCAATCGCCATCCCAGTATAGTTCCTTAAAAGGCAAGTGCATATAGATTAATCTATCTGAGAAGGACCACTCTAATCATGTGGGCAGGTTTTGTAGCCAGGATGATGGAATAAAAAAATGAATTGGAATAATTAATTTATTCTCTGATTTTTGTCATAACTGACTGATTATATTGAAAAGCAGGTACTGAAATCATGTGCATTAGCTAGAAAAAACAATAAACAATTGCAGACTGTGCATTTCTTTGGAAAATTATATTGTTACATTGTAGAAAATATTATTAAAAATCCATTTTATATTGTTTCCTTTGTGACAAGTTATAGTCATTTTGCCTCATGATAATCAACACTAAGCAACTACATAATATATACTGCATCTATATTAGCAATATGTTTCTCAATACTGTCAGAAATGTATGTGATAAGTTAGGAGAAAAATCTACATTCTTGCTGTAGATTTGAGGAGATTAGGTCTATCTTGGTGAAATGGTATGGTGGCAGGAAACTCTGTGGTCCAGGGTAGAGATATGGGGTGGGTTGCTCATATTTCAATGGATCAGGAAGTAGACAAAGACAAATTGCATTGCTCAGCTTCTTTTCCCTCCTTTTCCTTTATACTCAGTCTGATGCTCAGATTCATGGAGTGATACAATCTAAATTCAGGGCAGAGAGTCCCCCCTTAGTAAGTCTTTTTTTGGAAACAAACCTAATGATAAGAACCATTGTAGTCTTAGTTATGTCATTGTTTAATCAAGTTGATTGGCCACTCCCACAAGGTCTCCACCATCTTTATCTCAGCACAACTTTCAGGCAGGACAAATTTAGGAAGAAGATTTTGGGCTGAGTTGGTGTCCCAATCCCTCCACTAGAAGTCTTGCCGAATTCAGGTCATCAGGCTTTGTGGACCGAGTGTTTAGTTACTGACTAATTTTTCAGGCTCTGCAATATCCATCAAAAAGAGAAAGAACTAGAGTGCTGGGGAGTTGAGGCTTATTTTTACAAAAATGATCAATTGCATTTCTTCTCTTTTTTTGAAAACTTTTCATTAATTTTTTTTTTTGTGGACTTGTAAAGTAGCAGCTTTAATTTCTTGGCATTAATTTTTTTTCAGTCCTGTGTACATTCTGAATGCTCAACCCTTGTCTGAAGTGTAACTGGTAGAAATTTTCTCCTGGTCTTTAGGCTAATTTCTTGTACTGCTGATTGATTCTACTGCTGCATGGAAACGTTTTATTTCCATGTAGCTCTTCTTGTTGATATTTATGTTTGCTTCCCATGTTAATAACTTTTTATCCATTCCTTGTGTGCTTCACATTGTGAACACCAATCGCACACGTCTCCTCACACAGTGGCTCACACACCAGTAGCTTTTTTCAAAGGAAGAAGGGAAAGGCCTACTGATACTTAAAGTTCATGAAATCGAACACATCTTTTCCCCTGGCTCTGTACTTGTCTCATTTTATTTTCTACCTCAAAGAATACAGATATTCTTTAGTACCAGTTATGTTTAACTCAGTGGTGCCTCTGACTTGTTAAGTACATATAAAGTAAAGTGAATAAAGTACATGCAGGCTTCATCTCACCTTCGTTCCATAGGGATATCCATTTGTTCTAGCATGATGTGTTGAAACAAACTTTTTCCAAATAATCTAATATATTTCAAGTATCTATCTATCATATAAGTTTGCATCTATTTCTGTACTCTGCAGTCTGTTCCACTAGACTATATCCTACCCATAAATTAATGTCGGTCTTAGTTAATATAGATTTAAAATAAATGCATACATCTGGTAGTATAAATCATGTTAATGACTTTCCTTTTATAAACCCGTTTTGTTCTCATGTTAGATTCTTATATTTCTAGGAAACTTTATGATCATTTTGTAAATTTCAATTAAAAAGCATTTGAAAACTTGATGGTGACTTAAAAATAACCTGTCAAGAACTTATGTCGATAATGCATATTTATAATTATTTTTATTTTACTGATTTAATTAGCATAGTAATGATGTATAAATATCATTGGAGATATACTGCACATAGTTCTTGAAACTCATTTTAAACTGTGTTTAATTGTTTTAAACTAAGCTTTTATTTATTGTGTTATGTATTCATATTAATGTGTGTGCATGCTCATGCAGGTGTGCAAGTATGTGTACATGCATGTATGTGCATGTGTGTGTGTGTGTGTGTGTGTGTGTGTGTGTGTGTGTGTGTGTAGGTGTGCTACACAGCACGTGTGGAGGTCAGTGAATAAAGGTTTTTCTTTTTACCTTTTTGAGTTCTGATCTCAGATCTGACATGGGTGGCAAGAGAGTTACCTTCTGTGCTAACTCAGTGGCAGAAAATTCCATGACTTACTGAAAAATTATAAGGCACACTTGATATCTTATTCTTTGACTTAAATTTTGTAGTGTCTTGGTATATTTCATTTACACATATTCCTCCTTTGTAATTTTTCACAAATCTGATTATTTGCTTATACATGCAGTGGCCATGGTTCCCTATAGAAATAGAATGAATGTCATATATCTGGATGAGAAAAGAGATGATTTTACATGGCTTACTTTACATCATTATTGAAAACTGAACAGCTCCAAATATACACTGCAGACTGAATGGCCAGTGGAGGAAGGGGACACTGGAGTTCAATCCAGAGGGGCCTGTTGCATATCACATTTCTGAGTAGATAATTTGTTACTCTGTTCAAATAAGCAGCTGATATGATAAGACTCTGCAATATTCTGGAGTGGAGTCTACTAACTCATATTCCACTGACTTTAAATCTTGATCTTGCTCAAAAATACCAGATGAAGAAATATGGCAATCACAAACCTAGACTCTGCTCCAGACAGCTGACAGAAATATTAACCCTGATACAATATTGTTTATTTTTCCACCACTGAGTATATATCCATCACATTTTACAGCTTGTTGCAAACAGTGCTGATTTGTCAATTCTAACTTTGTAAAGTTTATAAAAATTTAGAAAGACATATTATAACAGAGGGCTTTAGCTCATATCATTAATAGCAGTGATTCACAAGGAAAAAAAGAAATTACAAGTAATTCCTTTTACCCAGGAATAAGAGATCAATACCTTGTCACTATGATTTCCACTATTAAAAAATATATTGTCTGAAACAGCAACCAACAAATTGGGAAAAGATCTGTACCAATCCTATATCTGATAGAGGGCTAATATCCAATGTATACAAAGAACTCAAGAAGTTAGACTCCAGAGAAACAAATAACCCTATTAAAAAATGGGGAACAGAGCTAAACAAAGAATTCTCAACTGAGGAATACGGAATGGCTGAGAAGCACCTAAAGAAATGTTCAACATTCTTAGTCATCAGGGAAATGCAAATCAAAACAACCCTGAGATTCCGCCTCACACCAGTCAGAATAAAAAACTCAGGTGATAGCAGATGCTGAAGATGTTGTGGAGAAAGAGGAATACTCCTTCATTGCTGGTGGGATTGCAAGCTGGTACAACCACTCTGGAAATCAGTTTGACAGTTCCTCAGGAACTTGGGTATAATTTTACCAGAGGTCCCAGCTATACCATTCCTGGGCATATACCCAGAAGATGCTTCAACATGTAATAAGGACACATGCTCCAACATGTTCATAGCAGCCTTATTTATAATAGCGAGAAACTGGAAACAACCCAGATGTCCCTCAACAGAGGAATGGATACAGAAATTGTGGTACATCTACACAGTGGAGTACTACTCAGCTATTAAAAACAATGAATTTATGAAATTCTTGGGGAAATGGATGGATCTGGAGAATATCATCCTGAGTGAGGTAACCCAATCACAAAAGAACAACATGGTATGCACTCTCTGATAAGTGGTTATTAGCCCAGAAGTTCAGAGTACAGGAAGAACAACCCATAAACCACAAGAAACTCAAGAAAAAGGAAGACCAAAATGTGGACATTCAATTCCTTCTTAAAAGGGGGAACAAAATACCCACGGAAGGAGTTGCAGAGACTAACTATAGAACAGAGACTGAAGGAAGGACAAGCCAGCCTGATATAGCTATCTCTTGAGAGGCTCTGACAGTATATGACTAATACAGATGTAGAGGCTCACAGCCATCCATTGAACTGAGTACAGGGTCCCCAATGAAGGATTTAGAGAAAGGACCAAAGGAGCTGAAGGGTTTGCAGCCCCTTAGGACAAACAACAATATGAACTAACTAGTACCCTCAGAGCTCCCAGGGACTCAACTACCAACCAAGGACGATACATGGTGGGAATGATGGCTCTGGCAGCATGTGTATAGTAGAGGATGGCCAAATCGGTCATCAACGAGAGGAGAGGTCCTTGGCCTTGTGAAGATTCTGTGCCCCCATGTAGGGGAATGCCAGGGCCAGTAAATGGGAGAGGGTGGGTTTGCAAGCAGGGGGAGGGTAGAGGAAACAGGAGTTCTTGTTGTTTTTTGGGTTTTTTTT
>NW_022196894.1:76283367-76290182 GCF_008632895.1 Mastomys coucha
GAAAAACAAAAAACAAAAAAAAAGAAAAAACAGTCTGGAAACTTCTATAAAATAGGTATAAAATAAAAACTAGTTATAAAGACTTTATTTTTTTCCTCAGCTAAAACCATTTCATTCAAATATTTGCCATCTCCTTCATCTTAATGCTTCAGCATTCAGTTTGGCCACAGTTCATATTCCTTTTATCAGATAAAACACATAGTGTACTGTGTTCCCTCACACCATAAGTAAAAATAAATCTCTCATTTAAATTTTTTCTTGTCTGTTATTTGATCCCAGGGAGAAGGAAAGTAACTAATACCTTTGTATAGGAGAACTGTCCTCAATTTAAATTGATATGTTTATATAAGCATAGTTTTCTTTACTAAGAGTACTGCATTTTCCTAGGTTTATCCTTGTCTTAATTACATTAAAAATGTATATTTTATGGGTAAAGCTGCTATGATAAGGCTTAATTAAAGTTTTTAAAGTTTATTTCAATTCACATGTGAGTAATTTTATTTTATTTTGTTGTTGACAATTAGGAATTACTTTTTTCCCAAAATCTTTATGATTCTTAATTTATTCTAATTTCATTACCTTTTGTTTCAATGAGGAAGTTATATTAACTTCTAAAAGCAAAGTAACAAAGAGAAACAAGACTTAGTTAAACATGCATGCTCTGTGATCAAGAAAGTTGTTCATCCTTCAAAATTCTACTGATAAATGTTCTAGTCAGAGAGAATGAGTCAAATCTGAGACCATTGCATAACATTGATAACACACCAAAAATACACTTTCACTGTAAAAGATACAGTTTCCTGAGCCAAGGCCACAGAGTACTAGCTGCTAATTGTGGTTCTAAGAAATAAAAATGTTACAAAGTTAAAATCCTTATTTAAATGTTATTCATGATTATATACATTAGCAAGAAAAATACAACAGAAAACATTATATTAAATTACAAATTTGTACCTATAAATCTTTGTTGTATGTAAGAAATCATGATACAGTGTTCTAATTTGCCATGTATCTCTAATGTGCATTTCTTACAAGAAATATTGTATTAAATCCAGAAGATAAACTGTTTCCTGACATAAATCACAAGTACACATAATTAAGCAACTATTGGTTGTAAATGAACACAGGTAGAGAAGCTCATCCAAAAATTGAAATGCATAAGTACAATATCTAAAACATTTAGTTAGAATATATTAAACTTTATAATATATGTGGCTATGTTATGTGTGTGCGGATATCCACAGAGGCTAGAAGAGGGCATCAGATCTACTAGAGTTGGTGTTACTGGTGGTCATGATTTATTCACATGAACACTGTGAATCAAAAATGTGTGTTCTTGAAATCCACAAATGCTCTTAACTATTCAACTATCTCTCCATCCCAAGGTCATGTAACTCTGTCTCTCTCTGTCTCTGTCTCTGTCTCTGTCTCTCTCTCCCTCTCTGTATACTCTTGCTTTATATTACTTTTAAGAATCTTAGATAAAAATAAAAACTCAGGTCTATTAGAATGTCAAACAATTTCTCTATTGATTTTTTTTTACATCCCTATTTCTCAGTTTACTGTATTTTGAATTTGGAATATATAAAAGAAAACATGAAATATTATAGCAAGAAAAACAGTTGACATATAAAAGTTGCTTTTCATTAACCTAATAAGAAATTGTTTTGTTAATAATTTAGTGGGACAATGAATATTGTTTCTAAAAAGAAAGCACCGTTTTCTTATAACACTAAAATTTGAGGAGACATATTCAATTGAGAAGTAAGCCCTAATGAATCAAGTGAACCTGCATTTATGAGATGTTTGCGTTTAATGTTCATAACAAAAAACAATGAAAATAATACACTAGTTAAATATTTTTTACTGGAAAACTATTTTAGCAGAAAGGTTGTAATAGAAGCCACACAATAGAATTTTCGAAGATAAAAACACTGTTTTTTTTGTTTTGTTTTTTTGTTTTGTTTTTTTCTGGATTTATCTGTACCTGTGTCAAAAACGAAGTAGGGGTTGCATCAGAAGCCAGAACTAGGGACATGACACTTATATTTGATGAAGTTGTTATTCTAAAATATTTCCATGTGGATGTTTCTAATATGACAGAGCAGAAGATAATGAAGTAAAAATAAAGATTAACATTGTGTGATATTTTAAAAAGTTGTATTTTGTAAAATTTTCTCTCATTTAATTTTTTTTTTTAAATACAAGAAAGTCAGTGGTAGAATGATGTATGGAAAAAAGCAAGAGGAAAGATGGATTTTTAAAAAATGAATTCCAAAAATGTTGACCATACCATCCTTTATACAAAAATCATTAATATGCATGTATAGTTTCAACAGTGAGTTCTTGCTCTCTTGCTTTCATCTTAGGTCCTCAGTAACTGAAAATTTATAAAGACAACTGAATATTGTTATTCTATTTTTACACAAGGGTTAGAGAGAAGTACCTTCTCTATGACTCCGTTAGTGCTTAGTGCCCAATTAGTGTAACACAGTGGAAAAACAAACAATGATTGCATTTCCATCACGAGTATATGTCAGACAGCTTAGCTTCATTTGTTCTTGATGTACAGTTGCTGATTAATGACAACATATTTTTCCAGCTTATTTACTGTTCTCGGCATTTCTTGTTAAGCCTCTCTAGGCCCAATTATAGGTACATGTAGAAAACAGACAAAACGCAGAAAATCTCTAGTATTTAAAGCACAAATGTAATTAGTAAGTATTTTGTATACTTTTTAAATCTCTTTGATTGTTTCTTAGAATACTTCTCTTAACTGCATTTATACAATTCATTTCCAAACTGAGAAATGAGACAAAGCCAGAAAATGTAATACAAAAGCAACTTCAGAAAAGAGTAATTGTTTCCTTTACTCAAGCCTAGTATTTGGTTTTATTTCATTTAAAATAAATAACTGTATTTTGTCTGTATACTTTGTCCCTTGCCTTCTAATTTGCTTTCTATAAGACCTCCAGGTGGTACCATATGTAATTCTATCCTTCACAGGGAAGCTGTATTGCCAGTTTCAACAAAATGTGCCCTGGTAATAACTTTTAGTTTGGAAAACCAAAATAAACTGTGGCGTATTCATGCCTAGTCCTATGTTATGATTTCCTTTAAATGAAAGAGAAATCATTTTGGTTGCTAATGAAATTTGCATGTATATAAAGTAGAAAATCACATGCCTTAACATAAATGCCAGAGGAAAAAGCAATTGCAGCTGGCTGTTGAAATACTTGGCTCTTGTGTCCAGCTGGCTAATGAAAAAAAAGCCCTAACAGCAGCTGTACTTCCAACAGTTTCTTTTTCTTTTTCAATTACATTTTGAAGGCAGGAGGAGGGCATACCTAATTATAGAATTTTCTAGATGTAAATGGATGTTTGTATTGAAGAGAAAAGTCATTTCCTTTTTAAACATTAGAGGGACTCATTTTGGGCTTCAAATTTTATTTAAATTAATTATATAATTTAACTCATTAAAATTTAAATTATAAAATTGCATACAAATGTATACTCTTGGTGTAAGTTCATTGGTTAGTACTGCATGTCATAAAGATATTTTCATATACGTAGGTCATGTATTCTGTCATCTCTTCCCTTCAACTAGCATTACAATAGCTAGTTTAGATTCTCTGCTTATCAAAAACATACCTAAATGATTTTATGTGTCTAAAGAAAATAGCATTCACCACTGAAATAAATATAGTATTTGTCTGACTATCACTTAATGGTGACCTCTGAATATATCTGTTTTCCTGGTGATCACAAAATTTATGTTTTTTTTTTTTAATGACTGAATGAAACTCTATTTGAGGTGTAATTTTCTCTATAGCCTCATTGCCTATATTCATATATATATTGGGTGATAGACATATGGATTTATTCTACAGGCTAGCTGTTATGAAATGTGGTGTAATAAACACAAATGTACATTACTCTGTGTTACATCCTTTGGCAACTCTACCAGGATTGGTAGAAATGCTTCTAGATGACAGGTCTACTTTTGGTGTGCTGAAGAATTACTATACAATTTTCATAGTACCAGATTGACCTATTTTTCAAGAAACATATAAGATTTCCCTTCCCTCCACACCTTATCAGATTTGTTATTACTTACTTTCTTAAGTATAGCAGGTCTGAAAAGTTAAGGTGTAAAGTCTTAATTTACATTTTAGTGGTTGAAAATCTTATTTTTTCATCTTATTGTCCAATTACAATTTTACTTTGGAGAACTTCCTGTTAACGTCAGTAGCCCATTTATGGATTCTGGGGATTTAGCTTTTCAGATATCTTAAGCCCACTATGCATTCTTTATATTAATATCACCTGATGCATATCATGGATTACTTTCTTCTGTTCTCCTGTAACCTGGCAAAGCTTCCAGTAGAGGGATTGAGACATAGCCACAAAATTTTTCCTGCATGCAAGATGTACTGAGATCAAGGTGGAACAGGATTTGTGGGAGCTGCCAACCAATCACTGGTCCAACTTGAGACCCATGCCATGAGAACGAGCCCAGACATCACACTGAATTGATGGCCAGGAACCAGAGGTTGGATTGCATGGACACCTAGGCATCCAGAAAAAAAAAAGTCAGTGAATTATTCTTATTGATATTCTGCTATACTTGAAGATCAGAGCCTAGTATAATTATCCTCAGAGAGGCTTCATGATCAGAGCAGATGCAGAGACTCACAACCAAACACTAGGCAGAGCTCCGGGACTCTTGCAAAACAAGCAGAGGAAAGATTTTATGTAAATATAACTTTTATTTGCTAGATGTGTTTGTCCTCTTAGGTTTACTACTGAATAAGCCTACCCTTTGTAGTTCTTTCTATATCCTGGCTGGCCTGGTTCAACTCAGCTGTTCTGGCTCAAACTTCTCATACTGGTTCAATCTGGCTTTTTTAGGCATCTCACTGAGTTGCTCTGCTTGGACTCAAACCAACACTGGCAATTTGTTTTAATCTTCTGGTTCCTTTGTATTCTTTGGCTTCACCTGCCTCTGCTGACCTTCACTGCACTGCATGAATTCAAGAAGGAACTCAACTCCACTGCACTGAACTCACTGCACTGACTCCTAACAGACTGATCAACTGATTGAACTCTACTTCACTCTCCCTACCCTGCTCTTAAGTAGCTTTTCTCCTAGGAGTTGGGCGTATCCTATCTCTGACAGGATCCTATCTCCTGTCTAATCTTCTGCTGATTTGTCAATTCTTTTGAGATTAAATATGTTTACTAATGGTTTTTATGGAGAGGGATTAAAGGTCTAAGGGCATGTCTACATTCCAGTGGGATCACAGAGACCTAGAAAGTCTTTGCATATAATCAAGAACAGTCATGTTAGTGGATTAAAATTCCTCTACAATTGTGGGAGTCAGACATGTCAATGATACTACAAGAATACAACCCACCAAACCAGCTAAGCTGAACTCATAGTGACTCACAGAAATGAGAATCATGGAGCCTGTATCTTCGATCAAAGTCCTTTACATATATAGCGTTATTGTGTATCTTGGTGTTTCTGCAGGTCATCTAAGAATAGGAAGGGTGGTCATCTCTAACTCTTTTGTCTGTTTTTGGAACCGTTTATTCTTCTACGTTTTCTTGTTCATCCAGTCTTAATATGAGCGGGTATGCTTAGTCATATTGCAACACAATATGCCATGTTTGGTTGATATGCCAAGAAGGCATACCTTTTTCTGAAGGGAAGCAAAGGAGGTGTAAATCTGAGGAAAAGGGAAAGTTGTGGGGAGGACTAGGAGGAACAGGAGGGGGAAACTGCTGTTGGGATGTAATATATGAGACAAGAATATAAAACAAAACAAAAACCCTCTTATTCTTGTCGGTTTTCCTTTATCCAATGCTTGGTAATTTTCTTCAGCAAATCCTACTGGCGTGCGCCACCACAAGCGGCAGTTATTCTCTTTCATAGCTTTCAAACTTGCTGTTCTGTATACATGATATTTATACTAAAGTGTGATGGGGAGCTTTTTAGATGATTTTGCTTGTTTGATGCTGTATCCAAGTCCTACATGTGTATGAACATCTTTCCTCTAGATGTAAAGAGTTTCTTTTATAGTTCTATAGAGTATATTACTTATGTCTTTGGCCAGTAGTTGCTCTTCTATGATTATGATTTGTGAAATACATCCTTTGTAATTCCCAGGAAGCCTGTATAGTCTGTGTATACCTTGTATTACCTTAGAAGAATGAATGATCTAATTCATCCATGCTGTCTTCATGTCCTATTATATTTGTCTCCCAAGTTTCCACTTTCTTGGTGAGGATTCCCATAGAAGCTGAAAATGAAAAGATTTTCACTTGAACTTTTAAAATATCTGTCTCTTTGTTAAATTGATTTCTGTTGTCTGTTTTGTATTTTCTTCTTGATGTCATTCAGGTTACTATTCTTTTTGAACTTAGTCAGGTTTATCATGTTTCTCGTTGTTTGCTAAACAGGGTTAAAATCCTCCATTATTTCTTTTAGAGTTCACATAATTTACTTTTTGTATTATTAAAAATAGATATCCTTATCTAATATATCCTGATTATCTTCCTTCTAATCTATATGACCTTTCTGTCTCTCATAAGAAAACAGAGATATAAGGAATGATACTAAAATTAAATATGAAAAATAAGATAGAAACAAACACATATGAGTAGGACAAAATAAATGAACATAAAGAGAAAAGTCTAGGAAAAAGCAATAGAAAAATAAACACAGAGACCCATATATCTGCACATTCAGGAATCCTGTAAAAACACAAAACTAGAAGCAATGATATATATACATATATATATATATATAT